>NW_017279524.1:0-36296 GCF_001594065.2 Cyphomyrmex costatus
TGGCCGCTCTCAGGCTTCTCTCTGTGGAAACGCACACGGTAAATTGGAATCATACGTACAGACCTACAGACTACAGCGTATTAGGGCCAATTTCACCAACATCGGTTAAGCTAACCGACGATTAAAGTGTCAACCGTGATTGGTTCATTCTGGTCAAAGACAAATGCGATTGGATAATTCCATTGGAATTAACCGTCGGTTAGCTTAACCGACGTTGGTGATTACAGACTACAGCGTATTAACAGGTCTCTACAGCGTATGAGTGTGATGGCATATATGTATAGTATTACATATATGGTTGATGGTGTTGAGGACGTTGAGAACACCTAGAAAACAGGTCTCTACAGCGTATGAGTGTGATGGCATATATGTATAGTATTACATATATGGTTGATGGTGTTGAGGATGTTGAGAACGCATACCCGGTACTTTTGAGAAAGTGGCAACATTTAATCGTTTTATGTATGAAGAAGTACATCTTGACCAATCTTGACAATACTTCCTTGTAAGTGGAAGCGCTGTCACAAACTTTCTGGATCATTTTGTTCTCTGATGATATAGGGTTAAGTAGGTAAGTGTCCATAACCAAGAACACGAACTTCGATCCTAACCACGTGAACTACGATACTCGAGGTATACAAATGATTGTGATTTTCTTACTACTTTTAGATCGAAGAACGTGCACTTCTAGAAATACATTTCCTTTTTAGGAAGTACATATTATACACACATATATATATATATATATTAAAATAAAGAGTGCACATATACACAAAGAAAAGATGTCAGGAACATTTCTAGTACTTCGTGGACAAAGATCAACATATAGCTGGTATATAACAATGATGCATATTATTTTACTAAAGCATCTCATCTTTTAATTTCAGTTGTATCACTAATTTGTCATGGTTAATTGCTGTAAGATAGACTCAATTTCATTTGTGTAGTAGCATTGACAAAGCTGTTGGATGCTTAAAGTTTTTCAAAGTGAAATTTATAGTATTCAAGTCTTAATGAATTGTTTATATAGGTGATCTCTCTGATAATAAATTCATAATTTTGTTATACAGGCTTCGCCAGTATCGTGCAGCATATTTATATAAAAATGTGATTAGAGACTTGCATATACATACTGTGGCGCAATACTGTGTTTCTGTGAAAGATAAAGACAAACATTTATCTCAGGTATGAAAGGTATAATTGTAAATGATAATTTTTCTGAATAATCTGTTTTATTATTTTATAAATAGATAAAGAATTTTGAATACGAAAATGTGGAAACTAAATCTTTACATACAAATATTACAACGGAAAAGTTAATAGAGGTAAGTAATATTATACATAATGCATCAGGAATAAAATTGCAATTATTAAAGATAAAAATTTTAACAGCAAAACTTCGATGAATTTGGAAGAAAGTATGATAAATCTCAGAGAATTAATAAAGAAATTTTGCTCCAAAAACGTACGTATAAATTATTTATTTACATCTTCAAAACAATTAAATCTAGTAAATCCAGTAGTTTTCAAATCTTCTAAATAAATATTAAGTTAGAAATAATTTGCAATTGAAATACAGTGCAAAATTTATCTTTTATGTGTATTAAATTTTATATTTGTCTTTCTTAATAAGTATATTGTGATCATATCAAATACAAAATGTTTCTACATATTTGTATTAATTTATTAAATTTAATATATCATTTAATATACTCTGTATAATTTATACTTTATTTTTGTCAATTTATTACCATAATAAAATTTCTGAATATTATAGGAATGGAACGTTTATATGCAGATCCAAAATCTTCTTTAATATCTATTTATTCAATAGTGGGTCATGACTTAAAAGACCAACAAATTTTAACCTCAAAGATTAAGAGCATTACTATAAATAGATCTAAACAATGGGAAGTTACTATCAATGTCAAATGGCCAGAAGTTATGTCTTTTAAAGAAACTGGTAAAACTAAAACACTCACTTTCAAAAATGTAGCTTGGAAGTGTTTACAGTGGCTAGAAATAAATGGCAAATTAAAAAACGGCAAACCACGTATCTATAATGAAGAAGAAGTGAGGAATATGCAATTTAAGCCTGTTGAATTAAATGTTGCTCCTGAAATTTTAAACAATATGACACAATTAATCAAGACTTACAATACGGTAAAAAATTCTCCATCACAATTTCTTTACCCTGCTGGTCTGTTTAAATTTATTTTATTATTTAAATCAATATAATTAAAAACTCTAAAAAATCATAAATTTTTCAGAAAAAGTTTATATTAACAGATAAAATCATCATCTATTAGAAAACAGTTTTTAATTAAAATATTAGTAAAGAAATTAATTACATTCTAGGTGATATATAGACCTGAAGCAAACCAGCAGGGCTAATGTAAATGTATTTTATTAGTATAGTATTTGATTATTTTAATTTGTATAATACTCAGGAAATACAGAGTATGACATTGAAAAATACTGTAAATTCTGATAATTTATTGCATCAGTCTACATTGACTCATCATCCAATACTTGAAGACAATGGTTACTCAAATATTCTCCTTCGAAATAAAACTTTGAGGGATAGATTATTGGAAAGATGTAACAATGACACTGTTACTTTACCAATTCACGAGTTTAAGTATGAAAGATATAAGATAATATTGTTCATATTTATACAATATGTGTACATATAATATGCTTTGTAATTTTCAACATATACGTAATCTGTTTTACAGAGATGAAATTCTTTCTCTGTTGGAAAACCATCGAGTCCTATTAATAGAGGGTGATACAGGTTGTGGCAAAACTACACAAGTACCTCAATTTATATTAGATGCTTTCGCAAAAAATGGTAATGCTACAGATTGCAACATATTGATATCTCAACCTCGTAGAATCTCGGCGATCTCTTTGGCAGATCGCATCGCGTACGAAAGAAAAGAACACGTGGGAGACGTTGTCGGTTTTCACGTGAGACTAGAACAAGCATTGCCGAAGGAACTTGGTGCGATAGTTTTTTGTACTACTGGTATGCTACTGAGAAAATTGCAGATCAATCCTGATTTAAAAGGGTGCTCGCATATCATTTTGGACGAGGCGCATGAACGCCAGATTGATACCGACATGCTAATGATTCTACTTAAGAGAGCCATACAGAAAAATCCTACTTTAAAAGTACTGATAATGTCGGCGACTATAAATACGCACATATTTCAACAGTATTTCGATTGTCCCACTATACGAGTACCTGGTAGACTGTTTGCCGTAAAAATGCATTTTTTGGAAGATATCGATCATTTACCAAATATCGAGAGATACAGAACATATGTAGCCAAAGGTCGTTATGATGATGAAGTCGAAAAACTTTCAATTAATTTTGGAAAAATAGTACAGGTCATAAAATGGATTTCGTCGCATAAGCCGCCCGGTGCTATTTTATGCTTCTTACCAGGTTGGAATGAAATCATGAGGGTGCAAAGTATGCTTGAGGATACATCGTGCTATAACGAAAAACATTTGATTTTGCCGATGCATTCCAAAGTGTCACACAACGAGCAGCGGAAAATCTTTGAACATACACCGAAGGATGTACGGAAAATTATCTTGGCTACGGATATTGCTGAAACAGGCATTACAGTTAGTGATGTGGTTTACGTTGTAGATTCTGCCTTACGAAAAGAATCTCATTGGGACGATATCAAAGATATATTTAGTATAAAGAATTGTTGGATCTCTCGAGCAAACATTCAGCAAAGGTAATTATTAAGAACAAGTAAATATGTTATATAATTTTGTTATTCATATTTGAGAGAAATAAAAATATTAAAAAAAATTGCAATTAAGTATTATTTTGAAATTATTTTACGTTAAGATGATAATTAATTTGTTATGCAGGAAAGGGAGAGCTGGACGAGTCAAACCTGGTGAAAGTTATCACTTAATCTCAAAAAAAGAATATGAGAAATTACAGCCGTATCCAGTACCGCAATTATTATGCAATCCATTGGAAAAAGTAATTCTTGACAGTAAAACATACACGGACGAAAAGGCGCAAGCATTTCTGAGTGGATTTCTGGAACCACCTACTCCAACTGCAATACAAAAGGCGGTGAGATCTTTAATAAATCTTGGAGTTATGGATGCCGAAGAGAATCTTACGGCTCTAGGTAAACGAATGGCACTATTTCCAACGCATCCTAAATTCAGTAAAGCCATGGTATATTCTTCTGTCTTCGAGTAAGTATAAATATTAAATAGAATATACATCTGAATCTCATCTTCTGATTATTTTTCTGTATTATAAATATTTCCGTTTTAACAATAGCTGCTTACATCCTGTGATAACGATAGCCAGTATTTTTTCTGGTGAAGATAATCTTTTTCACAATATACTGAATGAGAAATCTCAAATTAGAGAAAATAAAAGAATGTACCATCCATCTAGCGATCATGTTGCAATGGCATGGATATTTAAGCAATGGTCTCACTTTAATGAAACAAGTCCGCATTTAATAAGAAAATTTTGTAGAGACATGATGATCAGGCCACTCAGAATACAAATACTGAGTCGTAAGTAACATAGCTATTAGAGATTATATTTAAAAATTATTTTTGTTCAGTTACTGCTGTGTGTATTTATTTAATCGAATTATCCATACTATCGATAAATCTCGTTTTTAAATCGTACGAAATCATAATTTTGCAGAAATACGAAATACGTTTATCCAACAGTTGATTCAATGTAAAATGTTAAGCAAAGCTTTATTGCATGATTATGATTGCAATAAATCTGATATAGCAAACAAATATGAATGTAATGACGAGTTAGTGCGAGCTGTATTATATTCTGCTACGCAGCAATTGATAGAACATAAAGATGTGGGATTTAAGAATGGAATCCTAAGGAAAGGCGTTAACGAACTTCGAACACAGT
Source organism: Cyphomyrmex costatus (assembly GCF_001594065.2). Taxonomy (NCBI): domain Eukaryota; kingdom Metazoa; phylum Arthropoda; class Insecta; order Hymenoptera; family Formicidae; genus Cyphomyrmex; species Cyphomyrmex costatus. The sequence continues at coordinate 4,937 of NW_017279524.1, forward strand.
AAGCGAATTTTGTATATCCACAGACTCAAGTTTAAAGATGATTTATAACATTATTATTTATAATATAATATTAATTTTATTTTTAAACAGAGGTCGTGCCAAGGCTGTAATTTCGGGAGAAAGTGTTAATTATAAGCGGAAAAATTGGCCGAGTTCTTTCTTCACGTATTTTAATGCTGCGCACTGCAATGTAAGACGTAGTATAGTAATTCGTGAAACAAGTATGATATCACCTTTAACAGTGTTACTTTTCAACCAAAAAGAAGTTCAATGTTATGAGGTAATTAAATAATTAAATCTTACGATTCAACAAAGTAGTATAAGAAAGTAAATAACATAACACACAATTTATAATATATTTTTCTATTTGTAGCTGGACGATAACAGGATAAAACTTACAATTAATGTTAATGCGCAACAAACTGTAAGATTTGTTTGTAATAAAGAGTGAGTATTTTTATATTTTGTCTTATATAATATGTAGCATATAATAATCTGTTTAAATCTTTGTTTTTTTATCTAGAACTGCTAATGTGCTCTTACAATTTAGAAATGTTATGTGGTCTCTAGTGCAGTACTTATTGGAGACACAAGGATTTGTCAATCATAGAAATGATCTTAATTTAAAAGAAATATTAGAGTACAAAGAGAAAGTATTTGAAACTCTTGTGGAAACCCTGAAAATGTCGTCTAAATCTATAGAAAATACAGAAAAAGTTGAAACTCTTTAGTTTAAATATGTACAATATGATAACTGTACATACATAATAGCCTTAAAACTGTAACATTATCTCAATCAACATAGAGTTAATTGTAATTTATTCTTATTGTTATTACCTATTATATGTATATTTGTGTACAAATTTGTCAAAAATAACGTATGCTGATTGACAGCTTTATACAAATATATTTGATAGAATTACTTATATAAGTAATAAATTGTCTAATTAAAAAAACAACGCTAGAGCTTCTTTCAATGAGTATCTTTTTTTCTCATTCACTTCCACTTCTATATTATGTGTTCGTTTTTCCCAATCAATCTGTAAGAAAAATTGAAATGCCAACAATGTTAAATTAACAAAATTAATGAAGCATCGTAAGACTTATAATTAGAGATGAAAAGAGCGACATTATTTAAAATTACAATTGTAAATCAAAAGACTACGTGTTTACAATATTACAGATATACTTACATGACTGATGAATTTTTATGAGAGGAAAGATGTGGAACACATATTTGCAGGAGTAATGCAAGTAATAAATACTACATTTTCCCGTTAACAGTATTTTTTTTTATAAAATAGTAAGAATTTATTACATATGTATATGTACAATCACAATATGATGCTTTTCGTAACTAGGACAACAATGTCGCTTCGATTAAATGCTATGAGACGCTCAATAATCGTTTTGTCATGCAGTACAAAAAAAGTCGGAATTATTATTAAATATTTCGTTCATAGACATGTTGCTCTTAAATTTCTTCAAAAATATATAATTTTATTTTGTGTGAAGCGCTCTTGATGTACCCGAAACCTACCGACACCACCTCGCGCCAAAATGGCCGAGAAATTATAAAAATTTGTTCCCTTAATCTTTTATGCCACGTTACGATCGCTTTCCGAGCGTTTAAACAAGATATAGAATTTGAATGATGACCTGTGTATAAAATATTAATATTTAATAAATTTAGAAACAACATTATTAATAATTTAGGTCAATATAATTATATATGTATAATTTCGCTAAATTTGAAAAGTCAACACAAATAGTATACAAGTATAATTATCGTTTTTAAATAATAATATCGTGATTCTCTTCTCTTGTTCATGTGCTCACGAACAATTTTTCACGATCGTAACGGCATGTATATTTGTGCATTATATTACTTTAATTAACATTCCATAAAATATATATATATATTAAAACAATATCGCAAAATAATGTTAAAAGTACATTAAATTAACAGAATATATATTAAAATCTATCTCAAATATTTACATTTGGCAGGTACATGGAAGCGTGCGCTTCTAATGTTATAACTTTAAAAAGTAGATAGAAATATATTAATTTGAAGTAATTAAATATTAAATATAAAACTTTTACAAACAAAATAATAACATGGAAAAATATATTACTTTATTTTTATGCAAAATCACTTGGAGTACTAGCGATAAATAAATCTTTAAATAAGAGGATTAATATAAAACAAGGCTGGGTCCACAACTTCGCTTTAAGAGGTCCTAAACCGTAAAGCCGTAAGAAATTGACCAATCACAGTCGATTATTTTTCTCGTATTCAACTATGATTAGTCAATTTCTTACGGCTTTACGGCTTAGGGCCTCTTAAAGCGAGGTTGTGGATCCAGCCTAAGAGTATAAAGATAAATTCTCATAAATTATATTGCATAATTCTTATATTAATATTATACGTTTTGTTCCAACTTGTACATATATTAATTAGTTATTCATTAATAAAAAACGGTGAAAATATTTCAGTAATGCTTGCAAATACTTCTTAATAATCATCTATAATAATTTTAATATCTCAATTGAAAATATGAGGAAATAAGAGGAGAAACAATAATAATATAGCTTGTAATAATATCAGGAAATTATATAAGATACTAATACCTTTTTGGCAAGATATCTCATTACTCTCGATTTATTTACATAAATTATTCTCTAACACAACTTCTTCAAACGAATAAATCTTTTTAAAAGTGATGGTTTAAAAACATTGTCTGAAAAAATGTTGATTAAAATCATTCATAATAAAAAATTGCTTAATAATTAATCAATTATTTTATCTTCACACTGTCCTCTTGTAGAAAGAATCTCTGCGTATTTTGAGAGTATTCACTGTCATAATGACTATTGTAACATATTAAAAATATATCATGCCTATTTAATTAATTTATGATTTGTGCAGTTTCTCTCTTTATTACGAACTAATATTGCACTTCCGGCCGATAATGCATCCAGCATATCGTTTCGATTACAGCAGCTATAATAATTTTCGATCGCACTAATTGCAATCAAGGAAAATATACAAATAAGCGTTTTCATCGTTACCTATGATAAAAACATTATCACTTTCTCCACTGAGTTATTGTTATGTCTAGAAAAAATTAATAAAAAGTAATAAATATAAATAAATACATAACTTACATATATGCATTTGTAAAAAATTATTTTACAGATATGAGCAATTGCTATAAAAATTATATTCCTTTCATATATTTTTTTAAACTAACATGTTTCTAAATTAATTTTAAATCGATATTAAGAACTAGTCACACCTATATTAATAATAATAATAATCTAAAAGTGTTTCTCATAAAAATATTTTAGACTTTTGCACATATTTTAGCTTATAAAGATATATTAATATAAAAAAAATATTTAGCGCACACGGAAGTCTATTAATTGTTCTTTTCTCTTTTCAGATGAGCGAAGATAATATATCATTTACCCGCTTGATGAACTTTTAAGCGCGCATGGCGCTTTGTGTATTTAATTGTTAATATTTATAAAACTATCACGTAGCTATCTATCTTAGTAATAAATTTATTTTCTTTCTAGACTGGCCTTGAAGCTTTTTTGAAAACGAATAAAATTTATCTAACGTTTCGATTAAAACTTCAAATTTAATCTTTCGCGAATTTTTATCTTTCAAAATTCATCCACAAAAATTAACAGTACAAATAAAGTCTGTTGTCTTATTATAGGACTCAATACTCGATATTTTATCTAGTACGATGGCAAATCGTTTTTTGATTTCCACTTATGCTCTAAAAATAGTGTGTTACATTGCATCTTAACATTACCACGACGAAAATTTAGTATAGAAAATATATTAGAAATAATTTCAATAAAAAGTTATTCCGATTTGACATTACTAAAAAAATAAAAGATTTACATATCACGATATGTGCTCTTAACTCTAATTAATCGCCTTTTCGGTATGGCATACCTAGATTTCTTACTCCTTCTTATGTTTTTCCAAAGCTTTTTTCATTGTTTATAATTTTTTTATTAATAAAGATACGTTAATTTTTTTATTCGGTGCTATTATGTTTTTAGTGTTTCATTATTTAGAGAGTCCGGTTCAATTGAGGATTTTCGAATTGCAATGTGCGCACTATTGAACTTATGTATTCTCACAGAGAACGATATAATGACGCTGAAATAATATCATATTTTGAGGCAAGGAATGAAATAATTAATTATAACGAATTTTTTATACTTAACGAAAAACTGTAAGATTTTTAAAATAGATCACTGCTCTCTAAAAATTAATATATATCTGTTTTTCTTACAACAGACATTTATACCAGAATATAAAGTAAGAAAATTCTTAATAACTAAAATAGGAATAAAACTGGAATATGTTCAATACATTTTTTAAATTAAACAATAAAATTGTTCATAATAAAAAATTATCATTAATTACTTTATCTTTATGCCATCATTTGGCCTCTTATAAAAACTATCTCTTTTCAAATCTTGGAAGTATTTCATAAAAGATGTTACTAAAAATTTTATATATAAAGTTACCTTTTTTATATAAACAACTTTGCTTGATTAAAATATCTGCACCAAGATACTGTCCTATAGATCCTACCAGAGGATTTTTTAAGAGATCATTTACTCTTCGATTGAATATTTTAACTGTTACGATACTAATTTGTTGCACTGACCGTTACAAGGAGGCAATACAGTAACGAGACTCTCGGTTTCGCTGTCGCTCGTACTGAAATTCGCTCTCTCCAAAACCACTGTGATCTCACTGTTCGTGTCGAACATCGGCTGATAATATGACGAATTCTTCGCTCCAAGATCCACGCCGGAATCAGCGCTTTTAGAGATTTGTGACAGTCTGCGAAAATTGCCGAAAAACACGCTGTCGGTGCCGACGCTCTCGGCACCGCTCTCGCTAGCGCCGTCACACACAGATTCGGTCTCGTCGGTCTCCTCGGACACGCTACTTACCTCGTGCTTCAGCAATCGCTTGTGCGAACCGTTGCTGTCTGTGCTACTGAGGTAGCCGCTATCTTCAACCTTCACGTGACCACGTCGATTGTCCACCAACGGTAGCATGTTCGAGTTGGAATCACAGCTCTTCGAGAGACCTTTCAACTGCCTTGTTCTGGAGCCACTCTGCGCTCTGCTTTTGTTGAGGAGTTTGTCCTTATCCTCCCGGCGATGATCGGCGCTCCACGATCGCGTCCTTGAACTTCTTCCGGAACTTCTGTGATGAGAGGAACCTGTAATCGATCGTTTATCTCGCGCCACCTTCGTTTCTCGCACCGAGACTTCCTCCTTGTTGGAATTGATATGCCCGTAGAACCTAAACCTGTCCTCAGGAACTTCGATTTCAATCCGCGTCTCGCACGGGCAGTCCCTGCAACCGTTCGTCACAGTGCACTTGCCGCCTATTCTCTCATTAAAAAACGTCGTTCCCGTTAAGGGAACGTCGTCTTCGCGATGCTTCTTGTTGTAAATCTCGTACTTCGCGACGTCGAGTTGAGTCTGCGACGAGCAGAGGCAGGTTTGGTCCCCTACATGGTATCCGTCAGCTTTCGGGACAGGAGCGCCGTTACTGGCTGTAGGGTCACCCGCTCCGACAGGACTCCCGTCCCAGGCGTTTTTTGGCGGAGATAACGGCGGCAGTCTCGCGTCTTCGACGCGCCGCGGTGGCTTCGGTCGCTGATAGATCTCCTCTTCCGTGGGCGGCAACGGCACCACGTCCGGCTGGTTATGCGGCTGTCGTTGTCTCTTTGCTTGTCTGTTGTCCGGCGTCAAGTATTTCAACTTTTTCCACGAGTCTACGCCATCGGACTCGCCGTTCATTTGCACCTCCGGGTCATGACCATTCGTCAAATGTGGGTCCTTCATACCCGACTTTATCCTTGCCTCGTAAATCTCCCGTAAACTGTTGTGGCTAGTACGTTGCAGCGTAGAATTCTCGTCGCGAAAACTACCCTTGCTCTTGAGAAGGATCTGAGCCGGTCGCTCTAACGAATCCACATAAATCTCGTTGGTAATTTCCCCTCGGTTGTATTGTATGTCGTCGTTGATTCGCAGCTTCATCGGCTTTCGATCCAACGTGTCCGGCTCGTACTCGGATTCGTCAAGCTTCACGTAGTTTTCTGGAGAGTCCTGGACCTTGATGGTCAAATGACCCGGATTCTCCGGCTCGTATTGAATCTCCGGACCACTGTCGTCACTGCAGGCTGGACTGGCGTAGCCGTCATTCACGTAGACTTCACTCACCAGCGAGTACGTCTCCGACCGTTGACTGCTGATCAATTCTGGCAGACTGTTGTAGCAGTTTCTCTCGAGAATCTGATTACTGAGCTTCGACATCGTCATTTCGCCGGTACGCGTGTTGATCACAGCATTTTGCATCGTTAACTCCTCGTCCATTGGCAATGCCGTGGATAAGGCCGGACTCGATTGATTATCCGTCGATGACTGATCCGGCGATGTCGATGACTTCCGACTACACTTGGAACGTTCCAGACTGTCTACCTCGTAGTCGGTAATCGTCGTAGGACGATTAGATGATCTAGTGTGATGATGATCCAACGCCTTCACGTCTACCATCTCACGTATCACGGCGTCCATAATACGCTTTGCAGTGTTCTTCGCACCGGGTAGCTCGTTAATCATATCTGGAAGTTCTTTTTTCTTCATTGACGGTACACATGGCGCCTTCGACTTTCTCGATCTCTTCGGCGCGGGGTTGCTCTGCGATTGCTGCGATCGCGATTTCTCCGATTTATTCGTGTTGCTGGATGATCTCTCTGTTTTTGCCGACTCGTCCTCACTCTTGCTGTTCCTATCGTCTTTCACGCTCTCTTTCGTCTCGCTCTCTATGACCGCGCTCTCCTCCATTTGCTTGATGAAGGAATTCTCGATGGCCTTGCGGACTTTCGCGTTTATCGCGTCGTCACCGGCAGTGTACTGGAATGGTCTACCATTCGCCCGCTTACCACGGCCGCAACGGTCGTACTCGGATCCTTCGAACATGGACCTGGTCGATCGTCTGGATACGCTGTAGCGATCGTCGTTCTCCAGAATCTCACTTCTGGCGGTGATATTCTGGAAGGTCCTCAGCATCGGTGGATTATCTTTCCACGACGATACCGATTTGCCAACCAGATTCGCGCGATCGTCCGGATCACCAAAATCGCGTCTGGCCAACTCCTTTAGGTATTCCAGATTTCTGGCAAACGTTCGGGCGTTCTCCTGGAAGTTCCTACGCGTATCCTCGGCGTCCCTCCAGCGACGCTGTGGTGGTCGCACGTCCTCCAACCAGGCGCGCACCTTGCTCTCACCGTGGCTGGGCAAATCAGATATAGGAAGAGCGGGAAGCAGCCGAGGAGACTCGCTGCAACCGGGACATCCGGTGCACCGTTGGGACTTCCGCGATTTCGTGACCGAGCCGCCTTGAACGGAGCTTGGGGTCGTTCTCTGTTGATGCTTGCTTGATTTTGCCGATTCGCACCGTTCGGAATTGCTCTCCTCTTCCGGAATACCTGCGTGTCAGATTTATCCTGCTGGTAGTAATGATGACAAAGCGAAAATGGCAAATTAATTATTTCTAATTACAGCGAGTGAAAGTCAAGTTGCTTTTGCGCGTTGTAAAATACTCCACGTGCTTTCCATTGGATGCATAATATCAGCTCGTGTGCCTAGCGAGCATACGGAGAATTCAAGAAATCAGGTGCGTGCGAAACCACATAGGAATAAAATAAGAATAAAATTGGAAACATCTCCTTAAATGCAAGAACGCGAAGGAAAAAAAGACTGAATTGTAGTTTCACGATTTTCACTAATTTCTTTATTCCTCGCATGAACGAGGGTCAAGAAATATAATTTAATTAATTATTAGATCGATTTAATTATTTCATATATTATAATATATCTTTTGAATTTCAAACATTATATTTTCTACAAATTATTTGCATCACGATTTGCTCCTTTTGTCTCATTATATTTCAAATAATGCATGTTTGAAGAACACAGACACACTCACCATTGAGAGTAGGAACAAATCTTTTTGCAGCCATCTTGTGCTTGGCGATGGAGATGACTTCTCGGATTTTGAGCAGGAACTCGATGGCAGCCGGAGGTGGGGCCTAGAAAAACGCCGGGCTGTTTTCAAATTATCTTGTCGCTGGTCGAGTGCGTAAGAAGGTAGACGAATCGAACAGACGTTGAGGGTACGTCCATTAAAAGCATTCCAGACTTCGAAAACGCGCGGATGACTAGCGCGAATGGGAAATAAGCAACATTTTTCCCCACCTTCTTCGCCGCGTTGCCCCGTTAAGCAACTCACCAGCAATAGCTGTCGATCGAAGTACGCGGGATTGAAGTACAATTTCCTACGTTGAGCACCTGGAAGAACCGGTACATCTTGCTGATGCGGATTTTCAGCCGTCTCCACGACCCGTACATCCTCTTCCGGTAGCCTCTCACCCAGAATGGAACCCGTGGAAAAAGGCCCTTCCGATTGCTCCAGATACACGCAGTGAGGATGAACGATCGCCGATGTTATTTGCTGAAGAAATGACAACATCGTTGATCAGTAAGCCCAACGCGAAAGTGAGAGAATTTCATAATTCGCAAGGTTACAATCAATCCGGGGACATTTCGAATTATAAACCTTATCTTCTCGCTGAATCCTTCAAGATACTGATTTCAATCAATATTTATTAACGACGTTATCACTGAGATTGTTTGGCACGAGACTACGTCGTGTAAAGACTTGACTTCTTCTGACAGCGACGAGACTTACACTCGCGTTGTTTCAGTAAAGAAAAGAATTGCGCTACGTGGAGACTGGGAGCAGTTCGCAGAACGCGCTGAAATCGCGGTGCGTGGTATTCTAACAACCGGTATACGGCGTAAAAGTGGGATGTACCTCACCTACTTGGAATGGTACGGACTAACGGAGCGCAAAACCAATGCGCTAATTGGATGCATTATTAAACGCAAGCGGTGGTCCCGGGAGAGAGATGGATTTTCTACAAAGATCTCACGAATCGCGCGAGCAATTTCGTTGCTTGAATTTGAATAATTACGTAATATCCTTGGAATGATGTAAAACTCGTCTAATTACGATAGAACAAATATATCTACGATCTGCTCCTGGTAAATAAAAATTTATCATAGCTCCTAATCGTTCAGGAATAAATCTATATTTATGTACGATGTGCATGAAGTAACTTTCTTAGATAAAATTACTCAATTAAAGTTTAGAAGATAATTTGCTAGAAATTGAACAATTGATTGAGAAGTAAAAGCTGCGCTTACATTTTCGAAACCTTGCTCATTATCGCTCGCAGGAAGATCTTCGCCTAAATCGCTCTCGGTTAGTCCACTATTAGTGTCGCTCTCGAAATGTCTCGTGGCTGTCAACAATGGATTGCTCTTCACCAATCCGCCGCCGTCTCGACCGCCGTCAAGAGTGATGTCCGCCTCTTCGATGGACTTTGTCTTCACCCTTCTGCTGTGCAAATATAACGATACGCTGGCTACGTATATGAGAGCCAAGATTACAGAGGAAAGACCGATGGCGGTGTATTCCGTAGCTGATAATCCTTGTGACACCTGGGACGTCGACGAGAACATTACTTCTCGTATACCTGTTGTAAGAAAGAAATGTATGTTTAACGAATCGTACATCTTCGTGATGCTCAATACTCATTCTTTGGAACGTCCTCATTAGTAGATAATTATACTATTTCCACACACACACAACACACGCACACACACACACATATTCACATGTAAAATTAAATCAGTATCTTAATTAAATTTTAATTTGAAATAAATGTATTATAATAAATAATAAAATAAATATATATTGTAATAAATATATTTTTCAACGTATATTTTATATTTATATTTTTTATACTTTATATATATTCTAATCTTTAACCATTTTCCGTTACAAATAACATTATTATAAATAGAATAATAAATTATTATATAAAGATTTAAAGTATTATGATGATTTAAATTATTATAAATTATTACCTAAAAAAAGTAAAAAAATTTATAAAATATTTCGTACACATTCGTAATATTTCATATTATAAATTGAAAGTTATGAATTTTGTAAAGTTTTTCAAATAATATATAATTTTTTTATTATTATATATATCATATATACAGGGTGAGGCAATAACTTTGTCCACTTTGAATATCTCCGCTATTATTAGAGATATGAAAATATTATAATTACAAAAGTTATGCTGGTTATAATCTTTTTAGGTAAAGGCGTTTCTGAGATTTCAAGGTCATCTCCATTTTTTTAAGTAGTATGCTGTACTTTTTTAACCTTAGTGTAATAGTGGGTATTTAGACGATTTCAACGACCTATAGTAAAAGGTTATTCGTCATTAAATAAAGAAGTAAAACGATGATTCTTACGTCACAAGAAATGCTCGAAGTGATGTCCGTTTACATCAATGCAACACTGCAATCGTTGAATTTCTGAAGAACGTACATTTTTTAACATTGCCGGACTGATTGTCGCACATGTAATAATTCGTTGCCTCATATTTTCCGGTGTGGTCGGCACTTCCTCTGGTATACAAAATGTTTTTTAATATTCCCCATAAAAATAAGTCAAGCAATGTTACGTCGGATGAACGAGCTGGTCACAGAATCGACCCACTACACCGCGTCCTATCCACCGATTTGGGAAGATTTTATTGAGTGTAGCTCTTACTCTATGTCATAATATGCGGGGCATCCATCATGTTGATATTACATCAGTTGCTTAATTCAATTGTACATTTTTTATAGAATAAAATTCCGTTGTGTATAAAGTTATCATGTTTTATACTATTAAGTGTTCCGTTGATGAAATATGGTCCGAATTAATTTGTTGCTTATAATACCGCACCATATATTTACCGACCATTGTCGTTGATGATCAACTTCTCTTAACCAATGCGGATTCTCATTCGACCATAATGCATATTGTTCAAATTTACAAGACAATAATTAGTAAAGTTTGTTTCATCGATGAATAATATTAACGAAAAGAAATTCTTTATTTAATAACGAATAACCTTTTATTACAGAATAATAAACATAAAAATGGCATTGTAAGAGTCAGATAAATAAGAGAGGTATTCTAAACGACAAATTAATCGGATATATTATAAGTTAGTTTTTAAGTACTGTCATAATAGATAAAATTTAGAATATATGAGTTAATTTGTCGTTTAGAATACCTCTCTTATTTATCTGACTCTTACAATGCCATTTTTATGTTTATTATTTTGTATAAAAAAAAGAGTCCTTTAGTTTCTCTTAATTTTGCTTTTATTACAGGTTGTTGAAATCGTCTAAACACCCATTATTACAAGGTTAAAAAGGTACAGCACACTATTTAAAAAAATGGAGGTGACCTTGAAATCTTCAAAGCGCCTCTACTTAAAAAGATTATAACTAGCATACGTTATGGTCCTTTTAATATCATACAACTTATATAATTACAATATTTTCATATCTCTAAAAATAGCGGAGATATTCAAGGTGGACAAAGTTATTGCCCAGTATATAAAACACAATAATTTTTTTCTTATCATACTGTTTTTTGATGGCGAACCGGCCACCCTAAAGGCCACGCAAGGTGTGAAAACCCCAGAGAATGTCGACTTCGGTGACGCGTCTCTGCAGACAAGTTTGGCCGTCACGACTCGTCCTTCTGCTGCGTCTCTCAGCCCAGCTTCGCCAATCCACTGAAAGATTGATTGATTGATAAAATGGTTGACTGATTAATTGATCATATAATTGAACATAATGTCAGACTTTATTTGCTAGAAAATGCGAAGCGTTTGCATGTAGCGTATAGAAAGAGGAGGCAAATATAATGAATGAAAATGAGATTAAATTAGCATATCATCGTTTCAGTGTACAAAAAAAAATCCTCGTTTAACGCAACCACTGCACGAACTAATTATTGATATAATATAAAGATAACAAACAGTAAATGTGGCGATTGAATCGATTAGCATTTGCATATCGCTTCGATATGCAGAGGAATCATCTCTTCGTTTTTCTCGAACCGCTGCACAAACTAATTATGGTAATCGAAGGCATCATCGAAACCGTTTAACTGTGAAGTTTTAGCTCCGAAGGTTCGTTTTGTACATCTCCGAGCAAAGATGATGCGGCTGAACCTGCGGTTTCCGCTGCAAACGTGTGGTACGCAAATATTTCTTTCGATCGTTCTCGACAAGTCTGCTATTAGTATCGCAGACTCCGTCCGTTACTGCTTAATTACGCGGTTAATTGCAATCTTACACTCGCGTAATGACAGAGAGACAAGTTACTTTTCTCTTCCACCAACCTGGAGGAACGTCCTGCCCTCGTCTCGGAACAATCTGAAGGGCGGCTCGGCGTCGGAGAGATTCCTTAATTCGGACCATCCCGTCCTTCCCAATTGCTTGGCACCGGCAATCCCGCATACAGGAGTGGTCACACCTAGTTTCGCGAGGTAATTTATATACGTGTTAAGCGATCGTAAAAGAAATGAGGCGGGGAATAATGAACGGAATGAACGCGAACGGGAATTTTGTTGGAGAAGCGCCGAATGAATTTTTATGAAGGCTCCGCGGTATATAAACTTTCAAGTATTAGTTTTTTTTATTCTGAGAAAAAGCAATCGCGATCAATTGACTTTTCTTGTACTAATGTAGATATCGTATTGCCAATTTAACTTCATGCAAAAATGTCAGTCTACTCTTTTACGTAGTGAAAGGAGTGTTATCTTTAAAATAAAAATAGAGAATTATAGTTTATACTTGACTTCCGCACTGAACAGAATTCAAACTCAGAATCGAAATGTTTGCAGCTGACAAGCACATTCGTCGATAAGTATATTCAAGTTCTTTTCAAATTACATCTTATCGTTTTACATCTAATATATTATTTATAATAAATAACTGCGGAAATTCTTAGGAAATTGACTTATATTTGATTAGTGTTATCTTTATCGAGGTAATTTTTATTTAATGCTGGTAATTTACCTTCGAAGCGAATCTCCGCGTGAGGATATATTATCTGCCCTCGTTGTGGTAAGAAGACATACGGTACTCTCTCCACGTGGCCGTTGCTGTTGACAAAGCCAGCAACGTTGCATTCTGAAAACATTAAAATAAAACCGTATAAATTATTACGAATAACTTTCATCACACTAATCAACAAAATTAATTATTGCATGAATCTATAGATATGCAATGATATATTAATATTTATGTAAATCAATGTATTCAATAAAAAATGCAAGTGTACGTACTGATCAGTATATTAAACAAATTTATTTAGTATACCTTATCGCTGAATTAAATTAGGTACAATTTCTTATCAGTAAAACAATCAAATTGATAAAGTAATTTCTAATTAATGTGTTAATAAGATAGGTTCAATGCAGAGAGAGAGAGAAATAATTATAATTTTATATATATATATATATATATATACATATATACGATAAAAAAGAATCTACGGAAACTGTAAACTCTACAAATGGGTGTTTTTTCAGGAAAGCACAGAATTAAAGTGACGACGGTGACTAGTTTTTTTTCCGTGCAATCACAGGTCCATTTTACCCAATAATTTCGGTGGATGCGCAAGACAGCTTGTAATTTCGAACAAAATATCGCCCCCGGCAGACCCCACTGTTTTGCCCGCATTTGAATAAATTATGAGGATCCGGCTTACACCGAAATCTCGCAAGCCTCGAGGAAACGCGACGAGTCTGCACGAACACGAACTTCGCGAGGTGAGCTCTGCAAAATCGAATCACACATTTCCTTTTCTTTTTTCTTTAAAAAAAACTACAGTTCGGAAGTATAACGAGATGTCTCTGAGAAGACACGCTGTAATCACATGACAGGCTTACTTGTACCATAGTTCTGGAGCAACACGACATGAATGCACCTCAAACATAATGTAACATATAATTTTTAAATTGATAAAAAAAGAAATTTCGTTTTTTAAGATTCTACAGAAAATAACTCAATATTAACATTCGTGTTTCTACAAAATGTTAACAAGTTATTATCATTCAAAATTCTTTGACGGAAATATAACTACATGATCATTAACATTGTCAAAAATTGCAATTATTTAATTTGAATAATTATAAGCTTCGTTACAGGAAAAAACTTGTTAAAATAAAAGGATTTTAATACTTATGACAGTCTGAATAATTAATAAGTAATTAAATTTTAAACACCGTAAAATTATCCATTATAATATTAAATTATTAAATTTGAAGAGAAAAATAAATATTTCTGTACTAAAAAGTGGATATTACATATTACATATTAATATCCGTTGATTATATCCGTGTTGATAATATTAAAATATTAACATACATAATGCTCATGTAATGTTTGCAGTACAAATACAATAATAAAATTTTAATGCAAATTTATTCGCATTTATTGAAAATAAAGGTGTTGTGTGCTGTTTGTTTTTTTCTCTTAAAATTATGAATTAAACCCGGCTTCACAGAAGGGAGACGTTAATTAAGGAATATTTATATCGGTCTGAAAGCGCCTCGAGTTCTCACAAATTTGGTTAACTGCATATTTGATTATGCAAACGCCTTCTTCGAATTAATCTTCGGTATTGATGCTTCCCGAACGGGACGAACATAAAATTCAATACCCTCCAATTTTGTGCGGCGCGTAATGTTCGGCGCAAGGTGTGTGTTTGCAATTTCTAATTTGTCCTATACATTATTGGATAAAGAGCGCAATAAATCGGCGACTCTGGTAGGGTCTACTGGATTTAATTACACTGTGGCCAGCGGTGCGCAAAACCTGTTTGAACGCCGTCGAAGAAGTCCGTTTGGATGCGAACGTTGCTTTAAGTTCTCCATACTAAAGTTACTCTGCAACGGTTGTTATAAATAATGTATCAGTACTCCCGCAAGAATTCTGCAGGTGGTGATACACGAAAACGATAGTATCTTTTTATTCTCTGCGATTACAGTCGACATTCCAATTACAGAAACGTCATAATTTTACGAAGATGAAAAATTTTGTCTTTGAAGATAAAAGAAGCTTTCCTTTTTGAGGACAACTTAATTTTGTAGAACTTGTATCATCACTGTTGCTGCAGTTTGCAGATGTTAGAAATGTACACAAAATATTCTAACACTTTATGCCTTTTTGTTATCTATCGATAAATCAATTTTTTTTTGGAACTTCGTAATGATTATATGAAAAATTATGTAGGTCCCATTGAAATAAATTCTCACTCTCTATAATATAGTCTAGTAGCTCGAACGTAATTTATAATATGGTGAACAAAAATGATCCAATAATGGATAGTTTTTGAGCTATAGAGTACCAAAAGTATTGTATAAAACTAATTGTGCTCTTTCAAGAATACCTTTAATTAATGCTATCCATCATAAAACTATCCATTATTGAGCCTTGTATCAATAATATTTTTTACTCATCATTTTATCAATTTTTGATACAATTAGTGTGGCGTCACAAGACATTCGCATCTAATTTTAAGTCCTTTTATATACTTAAAGAATTATTGAAAAATCAACGATCTACATATAAAGAATAATATCAAATACTCTCAAAGAAGCAATTCACATCTATAAGGAATCTACGTCCATTCTTAAATTTTCGCGCTACCTCCTAAATAGTATCATTCGTAAGTTCATTTCTTCAGCAATTACCTCGAAAAACATTAACCTAGAAAGCCAGGAAAAGTGTAACCGGTTTCTGTGACCAAAGTTACATCGTAAAAAACAATATATCCGCAGACTAATTTACGTTTATCACCAGCTATAAGGCCTAATTAACACCATCGCAGTAACATCGTCCATTCGATTCTCGATTTACGTACAAGGATTGGCTTACTTACTCCCGTTGGCATCTCAGCTACGGGATCTGTGCGCGATTCAGCATCGGATAACGACCGGCTGATTAACGATCGCTAAGCTTACCTCAGCGAGGCAAGAG
Organism: Cyphomyrmex costatus; assembly: GCF_001594065.2. Lineage (NCBI taxonomy): Eukaryota > Metazoa > Arthropoda > Insecta > Hymenoptera > Formicidae > Cyphomyrmex > Cyphomyrmex costatus. The sequence goes on from NW_017279524.1 coordinate 20,965, forward strand.
TCAGCGAAAGCAACGACAGTCTCAACCACGATTGAACTCTGACCCACGTAAGACGACGACGATGACGACGACTATGAATCCACGAAACTAGAAGCGGCGTCGGGTTCTGTATTAGCCAAGTGATAGATAGTGTCATCTTGCACGAAGGATATTGCCAGCTTACGGCCGCGCAGAACTTCGATAAGTCTGACTGCTTGCGGTTGTAAGGTACGCACCTTTGCGCATTACGGCGTTTTCTTTCGCATTTTTGCGACGCTCGTCTGTTTCTCTGTCGGTATTTATAATAATTGATTATACGGGTCGCCATATATGTACACGTCTGGCGAATTAATTAACTGCGATTACGTGATGATTTTACTTTTGCCTCGTACGCACGTCCGTGCTCGTAAGTATGTAAAAAGAAACATTATCTTTAATATATATTAGAACCCCCGATGGTATTCCGTTAGGAACTGTCAATTTATTAATTTTTTACCTTATACGTTTCCAATTAGTGAAACATTACTTTTATATTATTTGTATCGTTAGAATTATATTTGTGTTGTATATTCATATATTTTCAATATTCTGCATTGTATCTAATAAAAAAAGTAAATTGAAATAATCAGCGGAATCAAAATAGCATCATCGATAATTTTAGTGTCAATAATACCTGAAATAAATAAACATCTCTCTTTTTCTTTTTATCTCTTTATCTGACAAAATTGTGCCATAGACATATACCTGTCTGCAAAAATAGTCAATATTATCTAATTGATAGATATTAAAATATTGCTTATTTCTATCTCAAAGTTATTAAGTACTTCAAACTTCATTTAAAATGGGGATCGTATAACGTACATTATTTTACGTCTACTGTAATTATAGTCTCTGAAATTATGGAAGGACGTAATACCCGTGTTGAAAACTGTGTAAATGTCATTTATCACGAAGCAGATTGCATCACAGCGTCTCTTCGATAACACGCCGTGATAATCAGCAAATTAGTTTAACAAGTACTTACAGTCCAGCGAGATACTGCTGGGCGCTTCCTGCCGCGATGATGATTACGAAGCTAAACGTGCCGCATTACGCACGTATATAACATTGATTATATTGATGACCGCAGCGCAAAAACACGAATGATTGAAACACCCGTATCGAGAAATTAGAAACGGATCGATCAATTTTTCGTTTTTATAGGTTTGTTGAATTCTTGACTTTTAACGGAGCGCCGACAGGTTGTCTCAAGCTCAGCCAATTTTCACCACGATCAAGCAATTTCAACATCGTAACCGTGAATTACGTTCCGCAGGATCGATTTGATGGTAATCTATGATGAAAGAAGCGGCGACGATTTCCGCGGTAATCTCCGCGCCAAGCGTCGTCGATCCGAGCGAATAGACAAGACGGGCAGAGATTCAGCATCGCGTTTTCAATTCGCGAAAACATCCTTGACGTATATCCCGACTTCCGACGCATTACGGCGTAAAGAAAGAATCCTAACTACGTAACTACATCAAATCATTATCATTCAACGTCTGTTCCAGCGGCGGGCGCCAACCGTAAGGCGCGACTTCCGGCTACCGCCGCATGGCGTATCGCGCGACTGGCCTTGACACCTGTTGCTGAGATTGACACACGAGAAGAATGCAGTGTCATTCGTTTGATTAGTCGTGAAATTAATATTGGAGTATCACTCGACGATGTGAGTTTTGCGAGAGAAGATCTTTACCGACTCGTCCAAGTGAAAACTATCCGCGAGGATATCAAATAAAATCCTTATTTAAATATATGGAACAAATGCTACGTTTAAATTCTGTATTTAAAAAATGATAATACCTCTCTCAAACGTAAGAATTTCAATAATTTTCTTTTATCAAGAGTATTATTGGAATTTAGAATTTTTCTAAACAAATTGCATTTTACATTTCTTCTTCAGAAATTCTGACAGGGATCTATAACCAAGATTTATAAATACAATAAATAAAAATGGCTTTGTATTCTACAATCACAGGATTAATTGTTATACAAAATCGTCATCTTAAAATTCTATAACTTTTTCTAATTCGAGAGATCAACTTTACGTAGCAATATAAATTACTATTAATGTCACTGCTTGCATTTTTAATTTTTAAGTTGATAGTATTTTAAAATTGCATCGGTGTGATGTGTAATGAGTATATTAAACTTTTTTAAGAAATCAAGAATTTTTATTTTCTCTAGAAAAAGTTTGAAAATTCCCTTAACTTTTTTCTAATTTTCCTGACAATTTCCTGATTTTAAGTTTTATGATAACCTGAATCAGATTATCGGAATAAAAAACTTCTTTTCGCTAACACGCTTAATTGATCATGGACCCGAAGCAGAAACCGGATCTTGTATCACGAGTCTATCTGCCTTTCTCTTCGGGGGAAATCAGCACCGCTGTATTGTTTCTTGCGGTACTTCTTCTATCGGCGTAATGGTGCACCGAAGCAAATGCCACACTTGCTTTCTCGTCCTGCTGTCATTGGTGGCACAAGTTATCCTCGCGAATCGCTTATTTATTAGTTGCAAATCAGGTGCGCGTGGCCTTGGAAAAGCTGTACGAGAGCTGCTTGACACGACCGTTGGCCCCGAGAGGCCAACACACGGTCTTCCACCTTAGTTCTACCCATTCTGTAATACCTATGTACCACGCGGAAACGTATAATTTTCAAAGGGCGACAAGAGCGACATGCTTTTCGTAAAACGCGTCGCAGTAGGTAGAGATTATCTTAACTCGCAAAAACCTTCCAAAGTATAAGCGTCTAGAATAAGTAAGTATACGGGACTGCACTTGGAAAGGATCAGTCAGAAAAATTCAGTAAGTGAAAAAAACATTAGTAAATTCTCGGTTTTATCTTTCCACAATGACTTTACACAATGGCATAAATTGGCAAAAAACTATAAAAATAACTAATATAAAAAAATATAAATTTTTATATAGTTTATATAAAAAAAATAATATCAATCACCATAATTAAAAAAAAATGAAACAAACCAATAGCGATACATCAATAATAACGAAATATCTTATACAATAAAGTTTTTTCTAGTTCAAATTAAAAAAAACTTTGGAGATGATACAAAAGTTATCAAAATAAATTTTTATTTTAATTATAGAGTTTTATGAGAAAAACATAACAGAATATTAAATATTCTTATCAGTACATAGATCTGGTTTGTATTTACTACTCAATATATCATATAACAAAAATATTATTTGTTATATCGATTCCTAGTCTATTACGGATATTTTTGATAAAGCTTAAATTAGAAGACACTCAATTGACGTTAAATAGAATAGTGATATTAAAATATTAAATTGAAATACTAAAATGACTAATAATATAAAATGTTTTATTGATTATAGAGTAAACTCAATAAAGAAAAATAGATCGCCCGATTAAGAATAGATTTATTTTTTTTGTAGATTTATTTGTAGTTGCCGCGAAAAAATAGTCGTCATAAATAATATTCGACGCATCTGCCAAGTGTGTTAATAGTGCCTCGCCTTACGGATTATGGCATCAAGGTATATCTTTCTGAACCGTCGCATTCAGGCTTGCGTGCACATTAGTCAAGTCAACAGCTTGGGAAAGGCTCACCGAGGGGTGCACCTTTATGCGAACCTTGATTTTCCATAACGACCCCCCATCAATTATCACGATTTTTCTAAGCGGAAGAGTGTTACTTGCGTTACCGGTCGCGCGAAATCTGCGGCGCACCTCGTTCCACAGGATAAGGGAAGACGAAACACGAATTTTAATGTATAAGCGGTGACATCGAGTCATTAGGTAAAGCGATGTTCTCTCGTGTTCCCAGGAACATCAGTCGCATGGAATTTACGGTGCCGCGCATGCACACAAATCTTATTATTAATCTTTCTATGTCCATTAATAGCATAAAAGTCGTTTGTCCCATTAAAATCCAAATCGTTAATCACTAGAAATGTACAGGTAAATATACAAGTTTGACAACATTTTTGTATCTTCTCCTAATCATCCCTTTCCAGTTCTAGTAGGATAAGAACTAAATAACTCAAGCTGTATATTATACTTTATACAAGAATAAATGTTCCATTTTAATTTAAATAATATTAAAGAATATTATCGTTAAATAATAACATTAATTATTGTTAAAGAATAATTATATAATGAATGAAGATACTAATTGACTCGTGTGATGAAAATCAGAGGAAGTGAATTGCCTAATCGAGTACACAGGATGTTGGTGTGTGTTGATACGATTGATTTATTTGTACCGTTTTTTCTTATGTTTGATCCTCGGTTTAAAGAATAATGTTAATATGTTAGAGGCGTGAGAGGATAATTACAACAAATTTTCTTTACAATGAATCAGACCGAATCCGAAACCTCGCGGTGTTTCTGAAACGCCTAAAATCATCGTCGCTTTATTCATTCCGTAGGTAGGATAGAAACTAGATGTAACGCAAACTGTCTTCATGGTTTATGCTTTACAAGGATAGATGTTGTACAGCGATGTTCATTCGCGCATTCGTTGCCATAGCCTGAGAATGAGAATTTCATTAGTCCCAAAGCTCAAATTTCACGTCCTCATTTATTTACATGATTGCTTCTCGACATGACATTCTTATTCTCGCACCATCTACATTTACTAGTTTGTGACAGTTAAACTTACTTGTACATATATTCGTTTTTCACAAAAGATCACATAAACCGTTATTCGCACAATTGGTCAAACTTTTTAATCGATTAAAAATTCATTATTCACGGAAGCACCTATGTATAATACTACACACGAAATAATCGATCGTACCGTCGAATGTAAGAATTAATGACGGTGCTTTCCTGAAATCAATTCCATTCCATGCGCGACAAAAACTCTAATCTGTTCGAGATCTGGTCTCCGATGTGCCGCCGCGCTATCCATCTTCGGAGTCAATACAAATCGCACAGTCATCGGCAACCCTGTCGTTTTAGATAACACTGTTCATCTCGCATTAGCATCCCGATGATTTAAGATCCCCTACGACGCGCATTGGATCCAGAGAATCCATCTTCGCTGGCGCTCCTTGTGACATCGAACGTCTTGTGTTGCAACTGCTGCTGTTATTATCGGCGCTAATTGCAATGCTGATGACAGACTATATCGCGCAATTAATATTCATTGAGCTCGCTCTTTCGACGCCAATCGTCGTCGTTGTCGCTGTAATTGTCGTCGCGACCGTCAATGGCTCGGTGTCCAGCGTGATGTACCGACCATCTGCCGAGACGATCTCCACCTTCGGCATGCACGGACGATAATTTATGAGCGGTGTCGGACGGGTAAAAGCGCGCGTTCGATTTCTTTTATCTCGATTGTATATCAAGTTCGCTTATACTCTTTTCACACGAACACCGTATAATGTCGCAAGTGTCACAACACGGAAATCGAATGCCCGACTAAACGCTGGAACTGGAATATTTGCAAGTTTACTATAATTAACTCGCCTACATGCGAAGCAGAAAAGAGTCTATGCAATTTCATGATGGCAATTAATTCGATCCTTATACTGGGGATAAATCTCGTATTAATTGGAATTCTGATTCAAAAAGGTACAAATCAATCGATCATAGTTAAATCTATCAAACATTCTAGTCGAGATTGAATCAGAAATTCAATTATAGTAATTTTGATTTACGTGACCAGAATTTATTATGTTTTGTTTGCATATACTTCTTGTTGATACAACCAAGATACTTATTTCTCAGTGTAGACACGTCAGAATTACATTTTTGAATGTATCAAATTTGCAACTCACTAATATATTAGTTTTGGAGTTAGTTAATTTTGAATATTTCTTTCGCACAATGCGGACATCGTATTGCGAAAGTAGAATCGTTCACTAAAATACTAGAGCTAAAATTAGCAAACGTGTTATAATTAGACTTGACTGCATTCCATGAGATGCAGAAAGGAATCTGGATTGCATAATTTGACGATCATCGATAAAACGTGATAATCAACCCGGTCTTAGTCCTGTTAGAACCATATCAATGACTTAATCTGCAATATGTTATCGATTTTTGAAATTAGTTTATTTCTAATTTAACGGTAGTTAATATTATCTCATCCGAATATTTTCGTAATGACTGATATTGATTTATGTAACTAATTTCCCGTTCTTTGCCCTAAACATTGCTGTTTACGCGGAAAAAATAGTAAAGAACAAAATAATCACGTAGGATGCTCAAACTGGTTGCTAGAATGTCAAAACGTTTTATAGCATCGCTTATCCATGCTTGAATTCCTTATATACATAATGATGGTGATACTCTAATCTGAACCTACCTAAATTTTTAGGCATACTTCAGAAAAATTGTTCTTTCACATTTATCCAATGCAGTAGACTTAAATATTAAATCGCGATGCAATTTAATCAAATTAGTCAGAAATTAGAATTAATATATTGTTATATATTGTTTTTTTTTTAACAATAAATTTACACACATTGAAATGTGTGCAAGATAAATGACAGTGAAGATCTCAGTTAAGCAAAGCGAACAGTACTGCTGGAGTACATTGCTGGAAATTAAGTTTCGCACGTATAACTGATGCACGTACTCTCGCACGATTGCATCATTACTGGAGCGGTTTCCGAGCAAGAAAAAACGCTTCCGAGGTGTACGAGCCACGAGGTGAAATCCTCGCGTGACCCTTGAGGATGAACCCCGGAGTTCACGAATATACATGAAGAGAGATAGTGGTAAGCGAGCGATATACCAAGCCGCTGAAATTCTGATGATAACTAAGGTAGCTAAATGAATATACAACTAAAACATGAGTTTGTAATCATTGCAGATTACGACAATAAACGTTGCAATGTTGTACTTGTAGTTAAACAAAACGATATTTTGCTAAAATATTTAACTAAATATTTCGATCTAAAGATAATTTTATTGGACATAAAAATAATATATTTAAGACACACTCAAATTAGTTGCAAAAATATCTTATATAAGATTCTTGTATAATTATTTTTATAATCCAATAAAATTGTTTTTAGATCTGTATTTAGCTAAATTTTTAAATATTTCAACAAAATCATTCTTTTCTTGCATATGCAAGAAATGTAGGATATTATCAACGATCGCAAAAATGTTACTTTTAATTTATGTTTGTCTAATTGCTTAATTTATGTTTGATCGATTGCAAAATATTAACATTAACGAGAGGTGTTCTCTAGCATCTCTTTAATACATTATAAATCCCGTTACTTATTTTATATTCCCTGGAGCAGAATATATAATGCGTTTTATAAGCGTTTTATATGCGTTTCTATATGCAAGCGTGACAAATTCGCGAATTGTATAGATACGAAGGTAGGACGGATCGCAAAGCGGCTCGAAATGCATTTTTATAATATGCAATTTAATGTGAGGTTCAAATAAAGATTACAAGGCGTCCTGAGAGGAGAAATTAAAGTTACCGTAAGAAAAGATCAGAAAATGTGTCAGAGACAATGCACAGCAGACCCGTTGTTCACTCTTCGCAATTTTCTCCCACCATCCGACGAAATTATAATTATTTGCAAAGTCGGATGGCAAGAAACTTCTGAAATATAAAAATACAAAGCCGAGGAACTAATTCTGAGTGTTGGGAGAACTCAGACTATGTTGCGTGCAAGTTTTCTACTAGCTGATGGTCGACCTGCGACACAGTTAATCACGGCATCACTTTGCAAAAACATAATGTGTCAAAAACATAAGCGATCGTTATCTGCGATTAAAGAAACCCAACGTGGACAAATTCGCGGTAAATATCTTTCACTTTTAAGCGTATATATCTTTACGCATAGCAGCGATCTCGTCTCGAAGACCTCACGGAGAGATGTACGACTTCTCTGCGAATCGACAGGGGCTGAGAGACGTGTGGAATAAATTAGGACCGGCGCGGCGATGCATCTCGCGTGCTGCATCCGATGTCAGAGAGAACACGAAGAAACGCGCATAGCAAAGCGAAAGCTGAAAGGCTCGGCAGCAGAAAAGATTCCCTGCGTCTTTTTTTTTCCCCATTTACGAGGTCAATCGTTTCTTGTTTGGTAAAAGATACCTCTTCGCTTATCCGGCTTATCCCGTATGTTTATACGTCTTCGATATGTATTAACCTTAACTAATGCATTTCGGAGGAGTTTGAGAGTGAAATTTCGAAGAAAGACTCAGGTTACAGACGAAAGATTGAGAGTTACATAAATCTTATTTCTCGGATTTTCTTTCAAAATAAAAAAAGAAAAAGTTAGAAGAGAAGTTCAATTATATTAACTTTAAGTGAAAAAGATTAATCTACAGAACATTGGACTCCCGAATGCCACTTAAAGAATTTCCAAGCGAACATCAATTAGGGTTAAGGAACTCAAATAGCAAACCTAGAACGCATATAAAGTTATACAGTTAGACTTTCACGACTTGCTTACTCTAATAATAGATAACTTTCTGGTCTCTGTTTCTCAATGTGTCGAAGATACAATCTGTTTACGCAGGGAGCGGAATACAATATGCTAATGGAGGTAAATGAGAGAAACTCAGACTCGCGTGCGGTAATTATCGGAGGAAAAAGAGGTGGCTATTGGTATAACGCGAGATTACGTTGGAATATTCTTGTTTCGTTAACGAACGTCTTAACTGTAAGAGCATCAAAATTATGTTAATACAACATACGCGTGGTGCATAATAAAGCAATAGCAATTGCAACAGCTTGCGCATTTTAGAAGTTTACATTAGAAATAGTTAATTTATTAGAAATAGCTAATTTCTCGAAGAGGAAATTGATAATTACTGGCATTGCGGGGAAGATAAATACTGATATCGAACGATCACAATAAAACGTCCATTGAGCATTTTGTAATGCACGATCAAATGAGATAGAACCCGGTTTAATAAACACAGCGAGATGCAGCCTGGCTCTCGTCGGCCGCAGAGATCACCGGTCTTGCGTTCTATTATTATTCGCGAGAAACGATTCACAGAGTGAACAGATAACCAACAAGCCCGCTTCCTGATTACGGTGCACGATACCCATTTTCAATTTCATTGATTCGATTCAAAAGGTAGAGGCGGCGAAAGACACTACTATTCACGTAGACGTTCTTTCTACGCCAAGGCAACTCGCACCATTCGACCGGCAACAAATTAAGCTGTCAGGTTGTTAAGCCATATTGTTAAGCATTTCTAAACGCGTATGCTAAACGTAGATATTATTTCGACATCGAGTTACCTTTTAACTAATGCATACGGCATGTAATAAATGTTTAGATGGTCGAGCCTCTCTCCCCCCCGTCCCGAGACTTCCCTCCATGAGAGGGATGAAAATCAAAGTGTACAATATCTTTTGACTCATTGGGCATAATACGATAATGCTGGAGGTATTAACACGCGAGAGGGAAACGTTAACAATGCGGTGCCGCGCATTGTGCGCACATAACGTTCGGGGTCTAACCTACGAGATACCCGAGCCAACATATATATATAGATTTCTTTCACAAATGTCTCCAGGTGTATTATTACAGGCGAGGATCTCCGTTTTTTACCTGGGTCAGGGTCTCGGGATTCTAGTCGCACACAGACTCTCTCTCTTTCTCTCTCTCTCTCTCTCTCTCTCTCTCTCCATCTACCTGCAGACGCGTACGCTTGACTCACGCTTGATCACGCGCGCGCGGTGATCCGTCTGCTGCAGGTGTGGAAATTAAAGATTGATGACGAGCGCTGGTGCAAAGTTACCGTCGAGGTCGCGCGGATTCTACGTCGGCAGCAGTACACCCCTGAGATAGACGATTTTATACTTGATTACTGTAATCTCGCTTCTTGCGCAAAACTTTGACGTTTCGTGGCAGAAGGGCGATCTGTCGTATTAACGACTTAGATGAATCTCTGTAGATTTGCCGTCGGCCGTTATACGATACGACAAATGCTTGATAAATTAAAGCGGAAATTAAGATGGCATAGAAAAACTTACATTTTTTATACGGAATAGTTTCTTGTATGGTTTAAACATTAAAATTAATCTAATTAATAACAAATGTTTTTGCGTACTTAAAAATTAAGTTGTCATATATTTAATGATGCTTTAGAAGATGTGTAATCTTTTGCTTTTTATTTTTTTCAAACACGAGTGATTCAAGTCACTGCTGTAGCAAAATTTTACACACAAATGTATGTTGCGTATAAAATATTTTTCGCGTGTGTATACGATAGGAAAATAATAAAATTTTGCTGAAATATTTAAAAATTTGGCTAGATACAGATTTGTAATTTTGTTAGATCAACAAAATAATTACGTAAGAATTTCTAGCTGTAAAGTGAACAATGTTGTAAGTAGTTTTGAAATTCTAGCAACCAGTTTGAGCGTTTTACATAATTATGCGATAATCTAACAAAGTTACTATCAGCTGTGTATCTAGGTACATTCTTAGATATTTCAGTAAAACCGCCGTGTAAGATAAAAAGATGCGATAAATAGATAAAATTATCGAACGATATAATCGAAAATCCAAATTAATTCATCGTTCGAGCGAGGTTGAAACATCGGAACTGACTGCGAGATCACTGCCACGTTGATTCGGGATAATCAAAGGGTACCGCTTAATCTAACTAATTGAGCTAATTTGCAATTTGAGACGGCTGCCGATAGACGATAATACTGGGTGAAGTGTATGATTAATAGGTACAGCGGCATAACCTGCGCTAAGAAATCACGAGCTCTGTATTTGCGCCACTTATCGATTCCTAAGTGATCTAACAATGTAATGAAAGCTGCCTAAGGCGATCTTTACGATCCGCGATAATTGCTAATTCCGGGCAAAGCATTGCGAGATTTAAGAAGCTTGATGTTACGCGAAAAAATGTAATTACCGTAATCTCGGTATCATATAATTATGGAATAAGACCGTAAACGTATTTACGAGTTATAGCTTGACGATATCTTGGATAACCGCTACCTTTTCGACAAGGGTAAAATCTGCCGTGTAGCGCTTTTTATCTCTTTTATATCTCGCGCAGAAATGTTCATATACGCGCATAAATATGCAGGACAACCGCTGTTGTTGCTCCCGCGGTTGTTAGAATCTGGAATAAAATTACTTTGACGCGCTTTTTATCTCTTATACAATCTCGCGCAGAAATATTCATATAATACGTATACGTATAAATATACAAGACGTTCACCGTTGTTGCTCTCTCGCAGTTGTTGAAGAATCTCGAATAAATAAAATTGTGTTTTGACGCACTGCGCATGCCGACAAATTATGGAGCCAATAATAAACCGCGCAGCGCAGAAATCATCTCCGCGCTTTCTCAAGAATCCGCTCGCTTCCACGAAGCGTTTTTAATCTTCGGCCGCTCGTAAATTCGCCGATCCTCCGGCGAGAGATCGGGGACAGCTTCGATCGTATGCCCGCGGTAAGCAGATTAATATTAATAATAGCGGGACGGCGAAATAACAGGCCACTGCCTCTGTTTTTCGCATGTCTTGGGAGACCGTTTCTCACAATCTCATTTCTATCAATTGAGAAGATAATCCAAGCAGCAAGGGTGAAAAAGAATTATTTCGCTCATTCCACGATTCCCGAACACCGTTAAGTATATCGAACGAGCAATAGCATATAATTAATCTCTTAAGTCGAGTAATATATTTGTTATTTGCAATTTCAATATTGTATGCCAAAACATAAATCAATCCATTTCTGTAATTAGTTAAACAACCTTCGCATTAACGTGTAAATGATAAATTACAAATTGAATTGTGTGCGAGTCAAAGTTAATATATTTCTTCAGGTAAATCGTTTAACTCCATTGTTTTAGTTAAATTAACAATGTATTGAGAAGTAACAACTTGTAGAAGTAATTAAAAGTAATGGGTATAATTTGACATTATGAATTTAACGGCGAAGAGGATGTCATCAGCAATATTGCGGACTCCTTTGCTCCGGACACGCTAAATTCGATCGCACTTGTCATGGTGCTCGTCGTAATCGATGAGAGACGATTCATGGCCAATAAATGGAAGACGAATCGACTGGTTGCTCGCCTTTTCGGAGCAAAACTAATTACCATTGGTGCGAGTTTGGTAGCATTAATTTCGATACGCCCGTTTCTTTCTCTCTCTTTTCCCGCCGCCGCTGCCGTCGCTGCTGCTGTATACATATTTTACACGGCTTTTATGATGTGCGACGTAAGTTATGTCTCGTAAGGGAGTATAACAGGGCGCGGAGAAAAAAATTGACGCGTTAAGTGGTTAAAAAGCCAGTATGCGCGCTCACGACGGCACGTAATTTGAGGTGTTTTAGTGCGTCCGAGAGAGCCATGGATGTGGCAATAATGGATGATAATGGATTGCCGGTGATAAATAATCGTAATAAGAGATTCATTATTTATAATCTGAAAACTCTGTACATGTCCAAAGCGATTAAATGTACCGAGTATATCAGGACGATCGACCAAGAAAGATAAATGATTATTACAACAAATATCGTAACACAATGTCGGTCCACTTTAAGTGAGTCCCTTGTTCAATTGGAAGTGTAAGACACGAGATAATGTCAGAAATAAAATTATTATATTAATTAAAGGATGAGAGAGAGAGAGAGAGAGAGAGAGAGAGAGAGAGAGAGAGAGAGAACTCCAGAATTACAAAAGTCATAAATCAGAATCCGTGACGCACGCTCTCCATTCGCTTGAAGGAAGGTTTACTGAAAGTATATATCTGCTACTGTTCGAATAAATAATCTTAAGACATTTTCAATGCCGCCTTTGAAAGCCAAGATTCCATAATCCTGATTAATATCTTATGAAGAATTATGTAGCCTACGTTTAAAAGATCAATGAATAAAAGTGTCATTGGCTTTAGCCAATTAGTATATTATTTGTGGCTCCATTATTTTTGTAGATACGACGTATATAAACGTTTACTACATATAGTCGCGATTGAAACGTTCCGCGTATAAAGCGCGCGAGGCAAAAGATCTATTTTAGATATAATTTCGCATTTATAACGTAAAGCTTACAAATCTGCGGGCTTATCTTTTTCTAGGCTATTCAATCTCAAGGCTCAGGCTCTCCCAATCGTTGTCAAGAGGCAAGTAAGACGGATTGCTCGGGCAGGAAAGCGACCCGCGATAAAAACAAGTCGCCAGCACATGCATCAAGTGCGCCGCTGCTTAATGCCGTACCGCGTGCATAGCAGACGATTTAGAAACGCGGCGGACAGACGGTTCACTCGAACAGCTGGAGCAATCATTTCCGATGACGCGGTTCGATTGAAAGCAGTATGCTCGTGAGCCGAGAAATCCGCTCGACTGCCAGATGAGGAAGGCTCGCGCTGCACCGAGAACGCGGTTTGAGATTTGCGTATCTCGCATTATAAGTCCTTGCCTGCGTAATAAGAAAGACCGTAGTGTCAAATAATATAATCAAATAAAACGTCTCTGTCTTCCTAGACCAAGCAGACTTCGCGTCACATGCGCGAAACGTTCCACGAGGAAAGAACAATTTTGCTCAAATATTTAAACATGCAATTAGATACACACACAAATCTGAAAATAATTTTGTTTGATTATAAAAGAATTATCTAGAAAATGTATAATGAACAAAATGATTTTGATATTCTCGGATTAAGAGCCCTATTATTTTGACAGATCAACCAAATTATTTTAAAATTTATATCTAGCTACATTTTTACATTGAAAAGAAATTAAATTTTAACAAATATTTATTTGAATAGTTTTTAAGTAAATATTTGCTAAATATAAACATTTGATACAAAAATAATTACTTTGATTTTATTATCATTTTTCTATTAAGTATATTTATCTGTTTTTATTAGATATATTTCTTTGCTGTAAATAAATGTTCGCTTAGCACTATTTAAAGAAATAAAACTTGGAAAATATATGTTTCTTCAAAAGTGTTATGTAGATACTTCTATAAAACTGTTCTTTCTCAGTGTAAATTGGAATGATATCATTTATGTGGCCAATGAGCGGTATTTATATTCTCTACATCCTCTGAGATTTATATCCTACGGCTTAGCATCTCGTTACCGTTTAGATAAGAATCTGTTGTTCAACGTGTATTCGCTAAGAGTATGCACGTCGAGTCAGCGTACCGAGGGTGACTTATGGAAATGGGCAAGGGCACGTCATTTATTCACGCCACAGTACGTAACATAGTCTTACGGTCGCGGGTAACGCGTTACTCGACCTTTCAATAACGATTTTTATCCCGTCTGGTTTATCTAGTTCATCCTGTCTAGTTCATGCACAAGATATAAATGATTATCCACTGCACTGAATCTATAACAAGCAATTCAAGGAAGAGCTGGATGAACGCGTTAGGAATATATTAATAAACTAGTAGTCGTTCCAACGCGTTTCGTATAGCTAAATATTCTATCGTAATAAACTGTTATTTTATTAATGCATTGTGATTATTTTAATTCCATACAATTATATATAATTCTATTATTAGGGGAGACTATGATATAAAACGTTGGTATTTCAAGAATCAATATAGATACGGAGATAACCCGCGAAACACATAGCTTTTGTATATAAAAAGTACTCATGGAAGCTTCAAAAGATTTTTTTATGTTGACGCCTCAGTTATGTTATTATGGTTAAAAAATAATATATTTAAGCAGGCGACACAAAAAGAACTTTTTTTTGGTTTCCAATGGTATTTTTTTCAAGTCACGCGGTTTTTACGCATAATTTAACATTCTTTTAATTAAAAAGAAAATTTTTAAAAGTCATACATCATACAAAACATCTTTCAATGTGATCAAAGGTAAATCAATGCGTTTCATAGTACAACATATCTTTAGGTACCACAGTCTCCCTACTGTTTTATATATAGAGAGAGTTTCGTACATGATAAACGACGCGTTCGTGACCGACCATGTCGATTGCGTTTTTTCAGATACGATGAATACGTTTAACCGTAGGAGGTCTTCGACTAATGAATAGAATTTCCAGAAGCATTATTCATTTATATTCAATAAAACGCCGAATTTTTCGCCGCGGTGCCAATTAAATTAAAATAAATTATCGAATATTTACCTGTACAAAAAGTGAATTTCGTAGCGCACGCGATGGTACTCCGCTGGCGCTGTGTTCGCGCCCTCACTTCACCCTTTCATCGTATAATTATATCCCTTCGGTGTATTAAATGATGTAAAAGAGTAGATGCTTTCACAAATGCATTCACTTACATCAACTCTTCCAAAAATTGTTCGAGACTTACAAATGAGGAAAAATCGATCGCCGACGTGTGAGGAGACGAATGTAAGAGGGTGGGGGGGGGGGGGGGGGGGGG
>NW_017279524.1:36343-116602 GCF_001594065.2 Cyphomyrmex costatus
GGGGGGGGGGAGGAGAGGCAAAATACAGAGGAAGGTAAATTATTCAAATTCCGTCTGAAACGGCAGTTTAATCGCGTGATGCCACGCATGTACGTAGACATTAAATCCCCCGAAATTACATTGGTCGAACAGGACACGCCATTTTTGCGTGGCCTCACCTCTGCCAACGGCGACCAATCGCGACCGGTAGCTTAAAAACGGTACTTGAGAGGTATGTCGGTGTCGATAAACATGGAGGGAGAGACACACTTCCGGGGAGGCTACACCTGGTACGCCGGTATCATACAGCGACCACCTATCGCGGACGATATTTCGATTACTGGTCTGGCTGCGTGAAAATTAATGACGGTGTAATAAATAATATAACGCCGTATTATTATTAATATCGCGGGGAAAGAGAGCACAATCAGCGACGAGAGACCGTAATCATACATCCCCTGGTTTTTTATGGCTCACGATAATTATATATATTCGACAGTGAGAAGAGATTGGACCACTGGCCGTCGCGAAATCCTGACCGTATTTTTATGATAATACTTCATTATGTGTGTAAAAAAATAAATAAAGAATTTCATTACACGATTACGCGTTCTCTTACACCCTGATAATGGTAAGTTAATGGACATTATTGTTTCGTGTGAGGTACACAGTTCGCAAATATAATATATACGTAATAATATTGGACGTTTCTGTTATCTATTCTCGTAAAACGGTAAAACAGGAAGAACAATAATCTATGAGGGGAACAATCCGTAAGGCATGCGCAATTACACAAGCGGCGTTAAATAGCGTATTTAAGATTGATCGCGGCGATGAATACCGCTGTGATGCACAGCGACTAGCTAAATACAGGAGAACGAGCCATATAAATCCGCGTCCGCTGCGCGGACGCTTTTGCTGCTTGATTTGGACCAGCTGGCAAGAGGATGTAACGGAAGGCGCAGTCGGAAATCATTAATGTCAAGCAAGTAAACGTTCGTACGGTGACTTGCTACAACGTCACCGCACCGCGGTAGATGACTTCATAATTCATAACGAAGAAATTTTGCGGGAACGTTACCGTGAATGTCATTGACGCAAATGTGAAGATCCTCTCGAAAGATAGGCAAGTCGAAGTTACACTGGCACGTGCAGGAACTGTTTGGCACAAGGAGACTTGAACTCGAAGAACCCCGGGAATAAGGACTGGCGGTGCCGCTGCTAAGCACTGTGCAGGCCTCCGTGCAAGAACCTGTGACAAATTTTCAATTCAATACACCAAGTTGCATATGCTTTTATACACCCTCTAACCAATTTTTCAATTTAATACATATCTTATCACATAGAAGGATTTACGGAAATATCTATAAAATTGGAGTATTTATAAAAGATACAGGTTTAAGAGATACAGACCTAAAAATAATTTTCTTACACTCAAAGGTGATCTTGCAGTTATATTAAAATTAGTTATCTAGGTGAAGAATTAGCTAAAATAAATATATTTTTAGAAAGTAATGGCGATATTGGATATGGTTTGCATCTAATTATATAGATGACAAAGATAGAATTTAGATTTGTGTTATAAATTCTATACGTGTGATACATAATTTTTTATTAAATATGAAAAACAGCGATAATTTTAGCTGGAGCAGCAAAATATATTTTTGCGTCTAGAGTGGTAGACCATCGAAATAATTATGTATAATAGGAAGTTTAAGTACAATAAGTAAATTTTGATATTCTCTGGTAATTAATTTCAACATTCTACATAATTATTTTGATGATCCAATAAAATTATTTTCTGTATCTAGTTAACTTTTTAGATACTTTAGCAAAATAAGTTTTCCCATGTAAATTACATTAAATTTGTTAATTTAAAATAAAATTCGAGATTTTGTGTAAAATAAAATTTTTTCTCCAGATTTATTTATAAGATCATTCAAATACACATCAATTTATATTCCAACATATTTTTATATCTGATATCGATAATACTATACTATTTAATGATTAAATTGGCCACTTTTTTGTTATTAATTGGTACTGCGTGTTCATGTTACGTATTATAAAATACATCATTGTATGTTAATGGTCAATAAACCAATAATTTTTCAAAAGTCAATAACTTGTTCGTGTATCAAATGTGTTTCGCAGGATCAGTAGTGCGAGGTTCTTCAAGTTACGAAGTACAATCCATCGGTTGCAATTCGAGTGTTTCGATCCTAAGGACAGTCAGGACGTGCCGTATAATCCAGCCGAGCAAGGACAGGTCGGACAGCTGTCAAACCGTTACATCGTAATTTCATGGTTAATCCGTTACGTCTTTTTATTTCACGCAGCGGTTGTGTCACGATTTCGCACAAAATCGTCCTGAAACATGTTCGGCACTCTCGAATCGCGAATTACTTTGCTTCCGCGTACCGGAAAATCAGCACGCGCAGGATTTGCGCCGTATCACCGGCACGAATTGCGCTTTATGAGGCACGCTTCTCGAATCAGATCACCAAAATGTAACACGTCATAATGTTCAGCATTATCATAATGGCATATTGCGAGAAATCACAAATAGATATTAAGGTCTCGAATGAAAAATGACACACGAGTGAAAATTCTAGTTGGAAGAAATGTTTGTAATACAACGTTTTCAACGCGATACTTTCGGCCGTGTGTCGTCCTGAATTGCCTTCTTTCACAGATTAATGCAATAAAATGAAAGCTTAAAAATATTAATATATATAACGTAATAACAATCACAAAATATTTACCTTCGATGGTAAAAATATCTCCATCGGAGTGCCGGATGACCGATAATTCTTGACAGCGAACGACGACTTGCAGGAGGTTGAAGCTCATGAGAACGAGGGCTAGAGAACGCATCTTCCCCACAGCATTCTGCAATACATAAATAGTTGTAGATCGTAAATAATCGACTGGACGGTGGTTTTATGCGTTTCGTTAACCGCACCAAACAAGTGCATTCGTTTGGCATGATCGATGTCATTGAAAATTCTGTGAATTAATGATTGCTTAATTCCGCGACATTATATACGAGAGACTTCCGGCAGCCACTTATAGCATCTTGTCCGCCACTCAGTCTACGCTAAACACTGCATCTGCATCTGTATGCAGTATGCATTTATCAAAGAAATATTAGCATATAATTCATCAGAAATCATATTATTAGTATAGAAACTATATTATTAGTACCTTATTAGACATAAATTTAGAGAAGCTTAAAATTAACATAATATTCTTAAAAAGTCACATTTTTATTACAATAATAAATTAATTCTCTCTACATATGCAGTAAACACACGTATAAAAGAGTATTAAGTGCAACATTGCGTATAATAGTAAACATAATTTGGACCTAATTTTTTATTAAGATACGAAAAGAACGGTTTTGCTAAAATATTGTATCTCAAAATTTAGCTAAAAATCTAAAAATATATTTTGATGAATTATGGAAATGTATATGTTACGTAGAACATTCCAGCTGATTACTAGAATATTAAAACTGTTTGCAGTATTGCTGCCAATGTTAAGCGTTTTGCATAATTATTTTGACGATCCAACAAAATTATTTTCAAGTTTATATCTATCTAAATTTTTAAACTTTAAAAAATCAACCTTTCCATAGTAAATTTCTCATAACGACTTTATGTCGGTCTTATAAAATTTAAGGTAAATTTTTTACTGGTTATCCGACTACGCGTACACGGGAATGTCACACCTGGTATTTTTACATCACGAACGTACCAGACTTCCTGTATGTTTGCTTTGAAGGATCGCTCACGTATCTTGAGCTACGTGCAAGCACGAAACGTACAAGTGCACGTTGAAGATTGAAAGGATATACGGATGCTAATTCAGTCATTAAAGTAATCATCCTAAATTTACTGGTATACGACCGGTTGGCGACTGTTATGAGCACGTTAAATAAAATCACAATTAACCCTAACCCCGGATTCTCATCCACCGACTCGATCGAGAACCTTCAATATTTCTCTCACGATTTTTACATTTCATAATTGATACCAGTATCGACATGATTTGCGAGAAATTTACGAAGCACGAATCGTTCTCTTCCATTTCTAATAGCTGTTCTATCGTGTCATTAATTGGAATTTTATATCGGTTCATCTGGACACTCAAACACGATGACTATCAAGATTCTTTTAATTTCTGTCAAATTGTATTAATCGTAGGAATGAATCATCACTGAATAGATGAATTAGGATTGATTATAATCTCGCTTCTGAAGTAATAAATCTCCATTCGATGATCACACTTGGCTCTCCGAACATTTTCATCAGTCTTCGACGACAGGCGCAACCGTAATTTCGGAAGTCCTGCCGCAGGGATCATGGCGAGAGAAAGACGGATGAGCATATCTTTATCTGACCGAAAAGAGGAAGCGGCGAGATGGCGCGATTAATCAAACGATATTAACGCATTTATTGACATACCCATCCGAGCTCTCGCTTAAAATTAATGAGATATTTGGCGTCCGCTTAATTTCGCCGTTTGTCACGAGGCAAAGTCCATGCCCTTAAGCGTAAATCTTCTACGCAAATCATGCTAAACAGGTGTGACAACGTAGATATGTATACATAACCCTATAAAGTTTTATTGCTTCATCGGATTTTACGCAACGTCAGTATATCAGAATTCAATAAGCCTCCAAACGGATAGGGAGGCTAAATTTTTCGCTTCATAATTGTACACATCGATCGTATATCTCTAAGAAAAATAAGCGATGCAAATGACTAGTTACTCTCGTACGTGTAATCATCCTTTCGTAATAACCTTCTCGCTAAAGCGATCTCTACGGCAGGTGTTGGAAATTGCGCTATCGCGATTATATTAATCGGTTGACGAGTTGTGCATTCGGGGCCTGATTATTGAATCTTAGCGCGCAATTTTCACGCGTAGGCTATGTAAATGCTGACAAGCGCGCGGTAATTACAGTGCAAATTCCTCGTGAAATCGTGTTAATAATTATTTACGGTGAGACCACTTTGAGACGCATCTCTTCATGTTGTACCTCGCAACAGGACTGCATTTTGATTAAACTTCCTCCCCTATGCGGTCCTCTTGTAATTACTTCAATGTGCGCTCGAGAGCCTTTCAGCCGTCGAAAAAGATGGTGAAGGTAAGTTGAGAGAAAGTATCGCTACACATCAGAAAAATCTTTTCTTTTCAAACTGATAAATAAGCCACGATGTACGTGTAAACATCAGTTAAGCGGATGATAAAAGAAAATAAGACAAAAAAAAATTCCTTAAGAAAATGCGATAAAAGTGCGCCTGTTAAAGTAAATGAATTCACGAGGTAATCAAATGGCCTCCATAAAAAAGCAGAATATCTTGTCTCGAAATTCAGTTACTAGAAGGAAAGCAATGTTAAGATTAGCGTTTCTTAGAATCTTGATTCGTAGTGATGCAAACGAACGACGAGTCCTTTCCTCTCTTTCTCTTTTTTTCTCTCATGATTTTCTTAAGATCGTTGAACGAAAGGGTTAAAGAAATACTTGAAAAGGAGAATTCGACGGATTTCGTGGTCGCTGCAGATAAAGCCGGTTGCTGACCAACGAACTACACGGTTATAAATTTCTTTTACGAATGATCATAAATGTCAATGCGCTTCTTAATTATACGCGATACGTCAATGGCGATATCACTTCGGAAATCGTATGGACGATTTCCGAATCTAATGTAAACACGAATTCTGCTATCATCATTTTATAATGAGATGCTAATATCTTATTTTGTTGACTGCCGAATTTATTGATGATACCGTATAGTACGTCGAAATGTTCATGCTAAATCTAACAACAAAATAAGACATATATCAACTTGACTAACGTCTTAATTATGTACTTATTATGAAATTATTACCTCATTTCATGCGATATTTCATGATTTCATTATCAAATTATTACCTCGTTAAATATTAACTTGATTATAGTCATTTATACTCTAATTTTATAAGAAATTATAGATAATATTAATTAGGAGAAATAATCCTATTTTCTGTCAAAGCGTTCCTTAGTGTTTAAGTACCTTACAGTGTGAATTTATATACATATCCTATTTTGCAAATTGCGCACTAAAATTTTTTCAATTCTGAAACGCAAATAAACAGACTAAACTAGTAATATCGCATATTAAATTGGTAAGATATTTAATAGTACGACGATAATAAAAATTTTAAACATTTTAATAATTTTATGCTCTAATAAGCATTTCTAAAAACTATAAATAATTTAATGCGAAAAATATTGCCTCAGCTGGAATTTGAAACCAGATTTCTCAAATTCCATATGTGGATGTTTCCTTAATTCGGCCATTGGAGCTATGGTAATATTAGTCGCAATAAATTATTTACAGTTTCTAAGATGCTTACTTTATCATCAAATTATTAAAATATCCTTCCAAGACGTTAAACACTTAGCATTAGTATTAAACTGCTTGTCAATAATTACATATTGTATATTAACATGTAAAAATTGTTTTAATTTTACTATTTTTATTTTGTTCATAAATTGTGAATTGTATAGAAATTACACTGAAATATTCAAACACTAAGATCTACTTTGTTTGAAAACAGGATTAATTAATTTATTTGATTTACTCTCGCGCGGCGATTTAAATCTCGAATTATAATTATAAATAATATTATTCTAAAAAAAAATATTTAATGAGCGCTCCGATATCAAAACTGAATTATATATACAAATCCGCAAACATCTTTCAAGTCACGTAGCGTTACAGAGGATTAATAATACACGTGGCCGATCACTAGGCATTGGAGGGTGCATCGTCGAATGGAAGGTCGATGTAACAGGAAGTGTAACGCAACCACCGTACCCCTCTATAATCCACCGGCACCTGCGTCAGATGCACATCCGATTGCGCCCCGCGTTCCGCACGTTGCGGAACGCGGCGCACGTGTTATCTTACGCGTGCCATCGGCCCGATTGTGCATAACGTTCAGCTCTCTGCCCGCCGGTGTTTCTTGCTCTATTGGCCCAATCGCACGCGCCGACGGTGTAATTTATATCGTTGAGCGTGCGAGACATAACGACGTTCCTAAGCTCGCATTATGCCCGGTGAAGATGCAACGTGCGCGATATAATGCCTGCGGTCGCCGAACGGTGTCTTTACCGAACACACGCGAGCTATCTTGAATTTCTTTTGCCCGTTCGCGCGAGTATCCCCGCTACGTGATATCGGGACTGGTCGCGTTTCTTTTTCTTTTATCAAGCAGCGTCGTCAGTGCGCCGCTGTACACCACGGTACGTCGCGTTTTGTAGCACTAATCTACCGAGATGACGACGTCATACTGGTTTAGGAAGTACAGTTTTAATGTAAAAAAGGTTGCGAGTCAGGTGGAAGGCGTAATAGCATCCGACAACGTTATAATAACGGCTCAATTACCTTACCTTTTCCTTGTACACTGTCAGATATCAAAGAAACCAATGGTAATCCAACCTCTTGAGTTAAGTAACATTTTGTTATTTAGTCAAAACGTGTGTCAAAATGTAAATCAATCTAATTCTGTGGTTAGTTTCAAGATGAATTTTATATGTCCATATTAATGTAAATATATACGTAGAAAATAATAAACTGTATATTTCAACCAATTTTAATATATTAATTTTCTTCAATTAAATTTAGTTGAATAAAACATTTTTTTAACACCATTGTTTTTAAATTAACAATTTATTAAAGGATCTGAGAAGTTATGATATTTCTATATTAATACAATTCTATTATATATGTGTATAATATAAAAAAGTAAAGACAGTTTAGCACACTTCTCATAATTCAACAGTTCCTAACAAAAACAAAATATTTATTACAATTCCAAAGCACATTTCTCGTTAATTCTAGTAAAGATCTATACTCTACAATTATTTTCTTCTGACTACAATTTTGTCAATCCTTTTAGTATAAAAAAATGCGGAAATCTTTTTTATTTTTATGAGGACTGTGAAAAATGTTACTGGAACTGTCATTGTTTTCTTCTATATTAAAAATAATAAAATATTGTGCTACCTTCACAGATTCCATATTGAACAGATGACGATCTACAGAAATTATTGAAAATAATTCAAACTGGATATATGATTTAATACTAGAAATTGAACAATGTGTAAAAATAAAATATACTTATAATATACAATGTTACGTCATTTGATTTGTTAATCCGTCTTCGATATAAAGTGCAGTATTTTTCACAGGGCTATATATACTGGCCGAGATTTTACTGTTCAGCTTTTAACCAAAAAAGGAGAGTGTCAATTTAACGATGAGTCGTTCGTTCGGCTTATCAGTATAAAATAATAAAGATATAAAAGTGTGAAAAGCACACATTTGATTTCTTTATCAAGGTAAATAGTTTTACGACTCAAACTGCGCGAAAGTTATAGATGAAGATATTTTTCGCTCGTTGTACCGTGCAATTCGACCAATTTTCACACGTACATATCTTCAATGACAAATCATAGCAATTTTGATGTTGCAAAGTACAAATGCACGCGTGTCACGCGCACAAATTATTTCGTAACAGTGCCAACAGTCACGGTCAATGAACAGGGCGAAATAATGGTAGAAAGCAATGATTTCTAAAACGGCGACATGAATGTGGAGGAGGTCGATTTGTCATCGATTTGGAATCTGTAGAAAAATATCAAAAACGAAGCAATGATTCGTTAAAGTTTATTATGCGTAACAAAATGTGTTTAACTCAGCAATTTATAGTCAATTCGGACTGGTTATTATCTGCAGAAGTGTAGCCTGAAGTGACCATAAACTAGTACTTAAAATGACAATCTACGATTAAAACACTGAAGCAAAGTTCGATAATGTTCGATAAAAATATGACACGTGTGTGACATAAAAAATAATTTATTTAGGAATTTAATTACGTACGAGAGTGTAAAGAGATCCGACCACATTTATTTTCTAAAAACATTAAAAATGATACTAAAGCAATAAATTAAAAATTGAGACAACCTGTGCACTGAAAGAAAAATTTTGGTATTTATAACTATAATTACATGTTATTATAATTAGAAGAATTACTACTAAAAAAAATGTTAGTAATAATAATTATATCTACAGTTTTATTAAGATATATATATTATATGCATATATATATATATATATATTAGCAACTAAAAATAATTACAATTATAGTTATTATTATTACAAAAAATTGTTGCAATTCTATTATTTTACATTGAGAAAGATATGCTAAATTATTATAGAATAAATATATTTATTTGAATAATACCAATTAAACATTTAATATTACAATAAATAAATACTATATGCATATAAATGTATCAAACTAATAGTTCTTGTTTCAAATAAATATATCTTTATTATTTTTGTAAATTTAATTTTTTCAGCGTAATCATTTTTAAGACAACTATATATATATATATTAATATAGTCACAAATACCTAAAAGTTTTCTCAATATAAGGTAAGACGTCAACATCCCGCAAAGATCGGGAATTAGTTTCGACTTAAAGACGTAACATAAGAGTGTGCTGTACATAAAATTATCGTACTTAAGTTACAACGTCATTAAATGTTATAAATGCGTAAGCGTTCAATCGGTCGTGTTCAGCGTCTCATTATCAGTGTACGTCGTTACAAAGTTCGTGGCCAAGTCGAAATCTCATCATCAAGGCGATTGTAACACGGGTAACCGTTATCGCATAAATACACGCGAACTCAATGTTAATAGTGGGCGCTTTCGCGTGCCCTCGTAATTACTATCACCGAGAGAGGAGCGACGGTGCATCAATATTCCATATACGATTCCTTCGGTCTCTTCTGTACATGATTGTGTCGAAATTTTAACCGGTACCATGTAAAGACCGATACGCGCGTAAAGTGGCCTCTGTGGCGTTCGACATGCCGCTAATTATCGCCGCCTATGCTGCTCGTACTTTATCGAACGCCAAGCCCAGTGGAAGGAACATTCTCCTCTTTTAGTACAGTTTTTTTTCGGTTTCCTTGGACAACATAACAAGGGCCAGCCGATTAATTCCCCATTTAATCATTCCAGCATTTACAACGAAGGTATAAACGAAAAAAAAAAAGGAGACTACTTTGATGACAATAAGAAGAATGTTTTTGATATTTATAACGGTAATTGAACTGATAAAATAATTACAGTTAGGAACAATTTTTATAGTCTTTACTGCTACAATGTTAGCAATAATAATTATATTTATAATTCTATACATATTAAAAAAATATAAAATTTTATAATCGTTTTCGAAAACAAGTATTTATATTTTTTAATAGATAGAACTATAAATATAATTTATACTTAATAATATTATTACACTTTAGCAGTAATAACAGTATAAAAATACATTCTTAACATATTATTTATAGTATAATTATAATTATAAATATCAAAAACTTTCCTTTCGGTATCGAAGTGATTTGCTATATAGATATTAGAAACAGTAGATTTATACTGTGAAACTAAGAAGAGTAATGAAGAATAGACTATACATCAGGATAACCCGCTAAACAATAAATTCTCTCAAGAAAAAAATCTCTTTTAAAGAAACTCTTATATTTATTTAAAAAAGATTCTCGAATCAAAAAGAGTAGTCACGTAATTGATTGAAATGCTATAACTGTCACAGATATCTGTTAATTGATACTATCGGTATTATATCGCAGTGTTTATTGCAATGACTATTTGCATAATTTAGTCGATTATATCTGCGTAGGGTGGGCATTAAAATGTTATTAATAACGCAAAAATTTGCGGTTAGTCAGCAGAATAGTCTGTAGATGGAATTTATGTGACGACGACATTGAGACAACGGCTTTGATAACTGCATGCGAATTTTGGCAATTTGCATATATGTATATTACAGAAACGTGATAATTTTAATTTTACGCCGATGGAATTTGACGTTTAAGGAGGTGTAAAAATTAATTAGCACATAATCGGATTACCGCAAAGATAACTTCGTTGCCAAGCAGCAATCTATTATATATATATTTTTGTGAATATATTATTTATATTTAAAGATTATAAGTTTATAACTCATAAATATATAGATTATTCGTTCTTATTGCGGACGTAAATTTTATCAAGTCGTCGTTATGCGCGTCGCAAAAGCAAGGCTCTCTCTACAAATTCTCTGAATTGAATCGATTTTCTTTAGAGGAATTTTGGTTCCGCTGTGTTACGTAGATCGTAACTTATTCATTTTCAACGGAATCCCTCTTTTCCGCCCGAGTGGGATTCACCTGGCAAATAAAGAACATTTTTATTCGCTGCAACGAAAGAAACTGCATTCTTATTCCAGACATATACGTATTCCTTATTCTCCACGAAATTCCTACGGATTAATATGGACAATTACACGAAATTCCTTTCGAGGTTCGATCGCGGAAGGCGTCGCCTCTTCGCGCATGGCTCGTAAAAGTCGGTAATTAAATTGTCCAAAAGTGTCTAATTAATTGCCGGCGGTTTCGTCGCTTTGCTTTTAAATAGATCGTTACTATGCATAATGCGCTTTCCGCCTCCTTTTTTCTTACTCTTCTTTCCAATGCGTTGCTCTCTCGTCCTCTCTTTCACTCGCTCTGGCTCGTATCTCGCTCGTTTCTTCGAATCGTTCCTCATCGGCAACCTGTTTCTCAAGCGGAGGCTGCGAAAGGTGTCCGCTTGTGACGGATGCGTCGCGCGAATGAGTCACATTGAACGCAGTTGCTTACGCACAATTTCAATCGCGAGTCATGGCGAGTACAAGAGTTTAATAATGCATAAAACATAGGTAGTCATTAAAGATAATAACGATAAATTGTGTCGCCGTACTCGTTTTTTAATATCGTTACGTGGATCTTTCTTTAATTAAGAAAGCGCGACGAAAAGATTCGGTCGTAAATTCTTTCGTCATTCGATATTTATCTATTGAAACGTGTTGATAGCTTCGAGTAATTTCTATAAATTTAAGACGGGTAAGTAAATTTAAAAGTAAAAGATAAAAACGTGTTGGGAAGAAATATATCATTCGTCTGCTGCACAACTCAACAGAGTTTTTCAGAAAATAAAATTGAATATTTTGAATAATTAAAATTTTGTAAGATTAATTTTAAAATGTAATTTAGATGTTATACTAACTGTAGATTTTGTAGAAAAATAAAAGTTTGTCTTTTGTTTTGTTCTTTAAATTTCTGTTCGTTTTTTGCAAGCAACTAAAAATGACAGTTCGAATTGCGTTATTATAGCAAATGGAAAATATACGTATAAATTTATGATAATATCACTTAAGTTATGAAAAAAAAACGTTTTAAGTAAATATCTATAAATACATCTATTTGAGTAAATCATGGCAGTGAGTAAAACAACACAGTAGTGATGATAAAATGTGAGTTTTAATGAAATTGACAAGTTTGAAATTAATCTGCTTGCAGAGAGATTATGTAATGATGCAGATATATCTGATCGAACAAGTTATCGATAAAGACATGTTTCAAAGATATGAGCTAATTGATCGATTCAACCTGCACCCGGTTTAAAAACTAATGACATTTGCGTTATGACGGTAGATGATTGAATTTCATTGGCGATTTAATAGAGATATTAATTTTTTACTTTGACAGAATTAATTTCTCGGTTATTTCGCGTCTATAATGACAGATGCGTTACTACGACAGAAACTACAGCTCGAACTTCTATCATGTGAACGTAGGTTCTTCGAGCAGTTGTACTTTCTTCTTCTTCGCTGACAGCATCTCTATAAGTTTCAAACGTTTCACTGTGGAGTATCCGACTCCAAACAATTTTAGCTTGCTTTATTATTGACTTCAGTGAGAACGGTCTTATTAATAAATATTGGTATGTGTATAAATGTGATAAGAGATTATTTCTTTACAATAATAATAAAGAAAGCATAAAAACTAATTCCACACGAGACACAATTTGCACTCTCTCTCTCTTTCTTTAAAAAAAATTAATTAAAATATCGTCAAAGTGTTTTCGCAAATTTGAAAAAATATCTAAAGAATTCACGTTCTGAGAGATAATAATTAAATCGATCTGATAACCAAGTTGTTGAACACTTTAAGGGAATGCTGGAATAATGGCTGATCTTAATCGATGTTGATGATATTACAGATCTTTTCAATTTCAAATAAAAAAGTCAATAATATAGTGACATCTTTAATTCGTTTAAAAATATGGCAAAAGTGAGAAAGACAATTCTCACATAATGGTCGTCAGCAGATCATCAGCATTACGACAAAGTCAACGCTTAGGCCAAGTTTTTCATTATCTGATTAACTATTGATTAGACTTAACCAGATGTCTCATTTAAGAGACTTTATCCATGACAGCGTCGTAGTTAAAATCCATTGAGTAAAACATCAATAAGAAGTTAATCAGATAATGACAAACTGGGTCTATGACTGTCAACTGACGGCCAAGCTTCTATCAACCAGAACACCTATTATAGAAATCTTATAGGAATGTATTGATCGAAATTATTCCGGTTTTCCCTAGAAAACGTAATAGAAATCTAAGGAATAATTGAATAATTCCAATCGGAATTCATTTCGAATATTTCCATAATAGGTATCCAGTACTGGGCTATCACTGACAATAGCTGGCTGACAAATGACGGCCAAAGTTCTGTCGATGGTAAAACCCTATATAGGTTAGTACAGTCTCGTGTAAAAATAAAAACTAGACCTACAGAATTTTTCTCGAGATTGTATGTGAGCAGTTATTGCACAAGACAGAAAGAATGCGATGTCAATTCGGACAGCAACGGAGATTGAAAAGACGGAATCATTCGTATAATAATACCGTAGAAGTGACACATATGTGACTGCGTGTATTTCAATTTAGATTTCGATGCTCCTGAAACTTAACTTGGACTTTGTCAATTACGATTTGCATATTATGCATGTTGGTCGGGACTTTACGATTTGCATAATGTACGCGATAAATGTGCGGTCAATGCGAGTACAGTTGCATGCATCGTTTTGCGTCTCCTCGCAATCGCCGAATTTGACGCAAATTATTCGGTCGAAACTTTCGATAACTAGGTTTGGTCATAATCCCGTCGATGACTGACGATATAATGGGATTTATATTTTCTCTTCGAAGTAAGTAGAGGATAGTGCATGATAGAGGATAATGCAATGTATTATCGACGTTTGACGTTCACGATAAATATTGGACCAAATTGTTGGCGTGCAACAGCAAAATTGCGGCTACTGCATCAATCTTGAAAGGATTCATCGCGTGTTTTAAAAAGATTCCTCCAGTCTTGTTTCGATCACGTCGAGATCGACAATGATTACAATGATCCTAAGGAGCAGGCTCACTACATAAGAGATTCTATACAAAAAAAATTAATAATTGAAAATGTATATAATAAAATAAAATGTGTACCATTCTCTCTAAATTCTATGAGTGGAATCTTACTTTTAAAAATTGAAAATTCTGCGACTCTTTTTCAAGAGGCAGAATTTTTACTCTTTAGAGTGAGATTCCACTTCAAAGAATTTAGCTACAAAGAGCGCTACAACTATACAGATTTAATTCACATAATTGCAGAATCAAATGTGATTACTAAGCTTTTCTAATAGAATCGCCATGTCACTTAATGATTATGTATAATATTTGATATGTTTCATATTTAAAGCATATTGAAACTGAGGAAGAGATTGCCTATAACAGCTCATTTATTGTTAATTATAGTTTCGAAAGCGTCTTTCACATCTATGCTGACGTGTCGAAATGAGAGAAATTTGACATGTCTTGCTTGACGTGACTGAAATTCTCGTCCAGACATCTGCCAATAATACTCGATAGGTTTAATTACAAGACGTGAACAGTAAAAAATTACTATCTATAATAGAGCACTTTAATCAGAGTAAGAAATTGAAGAGAGAGAGAGAGAAGGGAGGCAGACATCGACATAGCTACCTGTTTTTAAATAAAAAGACTATTCGCGGAAGATCTCAGACGCAGACACAATTATTGGTATCGTTAAGTCCGTTACATACAATTAGAATGATCAACGTATGTGTGCTATTTTAAAGCCGAACGAGACAAAACGCGTACGAAGTGAGTTCACGAAATAAGATAATCTCTAAAAAAAAAAAATGCTTTTTTCGCCTGAAAATCGCTGAATATAGCCCGAGGTGTATCACGCCAATTCTCACGATAGCTGATCGATCGATATTCGTGAATAAAAGCACGCGGAACTGACAACGCTACTTTACACGTCAGCAGCGAATACTTAGCGAGACTTCGATCTTTGATCTCGACACTTGCTAGCAGCACGCAAAACGACAGCTTCGGTGTACGTTACGAAAAGATAGCGTTCAAGGAAAGTTTTGATTAATTGCGACGAAGCTAACTCTCGAGACCCGGAGCTCGCCGTGACTTCGCCTGGGGCCGCAAACTGAACCCACGCCTATAATTTTGCGGCTCCATCAGACCATCGATGTCGTTTCGTCGTCACGGCAGCCCTCGTCTCATCTTCCTCCACTCTTTTTCGCGCGCCACGTCGGTCGATTATAAGAGAAAGAGGAGAAAGGAAAAAAAAGAATGAGGCTTTTAACGGCGATAAAGGGCCGCACGTCTCTCGAGATGATCGAAGATCAAGTAAGCCGTATCGCGCTAAGATGGGGTGCTATAAAATTCGTCTTTATCCCCTTCACTTAAGCGCTTTTACTGTGACGGGTTTTACGATTCCTGCGCCGGGACTCCAATTTCACATGATTTTTTCTCAATAAGAATGCCATGGTGCTCACCGTTGGCCGCTACTGTAATACCAGTTAATTTGCATAGAGAATACGATCACCTGTATTTAAATACAGAATAAAGTTATTTGCCGTATTCATTTTTTTTTTTCAATTTGCAATGCTATTATAATTGAAATCTGTACAGCAATCAACGTCTTAATAACGTTAACAAATTGGAAAGCAGCGAGAAACCGCTTGAAAAAAAGCTGTACACAACATGCTCGTGCTAATTTGTAGATAATAAGAAAAGAATTAAGAATTCCGTACAGATGTTGAGTGAATATAAAATATCTCGGTCTAAACCTATAATTAATCACTTTTTTTTTTATATATACTAGCAGAAGCTTTAACAAATTGAACAACCTTTCACAATTCTTTTCACTGTCGCAGTGGAACGAGATGAAAGCCTGCGCGTTTTTGTCGACGAGCTCGTTAATGAAGCCGCGAGAGAACGTAGCGTTACGCCGCGCGTAAAATCAGTAGTGACTCAATAAATGGCACATCGACGTGTCGAAATAAAATGGTCAACACGCGTCCAGCAGAGACGGGATGATCCGAATTTAACTAGGTATGTGTACTGTGTAACGCGGATGATTACGCGAGACGGAGATTAAGTAGGTGCCGATGAAGTGCAACGTGGTTTGCCGTATACCGAGAGCGGGGAATTTAAAAATCCCCGGTACAAAGGCCCCTCAACCATCTGTGGCAGATATACTTCTGCGCGAGACGTCCTGCACGGTATACTCCCTCGTACCGTTATTTATAAATAAATCCTTATTAAACTCAATGCTACGGAGAATCGTAGTCAGTGACGCGGATACTAAAATCGAACGACTGACAGATCGGGGAAAAAATGACTGTGTCGTCGTTTCTCGTTTTCACATGCACGCGTAAACTTTGTAAGATCCCGCGCTAATCCGACAAACATTGGCCGCGTTTAGCAGAAAAAGCAGCTTTGCAAGTGTTGTAAAATTCTTTTAACATTATTGAGAGTTTATGCGTTTAGATTCAATAAGGAACTCTATAAAGGCTGGATCAATTATATTAAAGAATTTTACAACAGTTGCAAAGCTGCTTTTTCCGCTGAATACAGCCATTAACGACCTGCATGAGTAGACGAAAAGTTTAATAAAATTATCACGTTACATTTATCCTTATTTATGTATTATATATATGCATAAATCTATGATATTTCTTTATTGACACTGTCATTTATTAATGCATATTAATAATGTGTCTTCTCTTTTTTGCACGAAATCCATAGTTCCCGTTGATCTCATATATTCGATATCATCGAAGAGCGTCACGCAGAGTAAATTGCCTATCATTGCCTCTCGTGGTGGTGATCGTATATTAGCTAACGGTGAATGAAGTTACGAGCGACATGGCAGAAGTCGCTTCTTTTTGACGTCTATTTATAAACGTCGTCTGGAATTATTCTAAAATGGGCGAAAATAATTATTCCAAATTATTCCCTCGCGTGATGTCACACAAATATATTTCATGTCCAAAGTACACAAGTGATCGTAGTTTGTCGGTGTAATCTAAATTTCATTCATTAATCTTCAATTCTCTGTAATATCAATCTAGTGATATTCTATTACCTCGCCCTTTGGAATAGCGCGATTTGTATCCATGGATGAACAAACATGAGATATTATTATTGCTCGACTGAACGATCTGAGCACCTCATACCGTTAGAACAATGTGATATTGAAAGATAAATCACATGCGCGTGTACTTGATATACGCCACCCGAGAAGCAAACAAGTAGATCAACCAGTCGCGATGTAAGTAATCGCTCATAAGACGATTAACCTTTAAAGCCCGTTTTTACACACAATATGTGGTTATCTAAAGATACAAGGTTATCAAGAAGTTCATGAATGAATTTCATGGATTCTTGGTAATCTTTAATCTTTAGGTAACCATATATTGTGAAAATGGCCCTAAGTAGGTAGGTAGTTTAATTAAAGATACGCGAGTTAGTAAGGTTGGTTACTCAGAACACTCCAAAAAAAAATTTCAATCTTTTACCCTCCAAAAAGTTTTAAAGTGAATCTTACTCTGAGAAGAGTGAAATCTCAATCTTAAAGATTGAAAATTGAATCACTCTTTTTCAAGACTAGCTTAATTGTCACTTCAGAATGATAACGAATTCAGTTGAATTAGTGCGTATTAAAGTCGTTAATTCAGTCTAAGTGTAAAAGTAAAATGCAAATTTTGAATTATAAAATATATATTTTACCTAGCAACAAGTGTGTTAAAAATTTCGCGGTTAATCTATTTCTATATATTTATATTAGATACCTAAGATACTATACCTAAGATACTGTGGTCACTCTCATTTATATTTAAAGGTTAAAAGAAGATTTTAAAAGTAGATCGCGGTATTTGAATTTTTAAAGATACAGTTACGTTCTTCAGCATTTACGGCCCGCATATGCAACGCTGTGTGATGCCATTACTGCTACAACAACGGTATTTTTTATACATACATAGAAGCTTCAGTTTGATAATGCTGTATAACGTACGTACAACTTAACGCTCTGATTTCGACTTTAAAATATATCATAACTGATAATATCGTATACTCGTTGGTTCCTCAATAATTGTGTTCACCATAAAATTAATGATGGTTAAATCACGCCTTGATTTCTCACTGGATTTCTCGCACACAATGCACCTCGCAAGAAACGGAAGAGTAGTCGCCATCCCTTCTCTCATGGTCGATCCCTTTAATAAGGAAGAAAAGCCGCCATTGAGTTCGCAGGTTACTTGTTGTTGACCGACTTTCGAACCGCGTTTAATATGATTTACAATTTCAATGCCAATAACCTGAGTTGATTTGTTTAGCATTGAGATTTGATCGGCCAATTGCATCCGCATTGAAAGATGAGTTGTCGATTCACGATTGCACCTGTTCACGTTCGGAATATGAATATATTGGCATTATTATTTTATTTTTATTACGATCATAACAAGTCTATTACCTTCGATCGTAATTCTTGACATTTTGTTATTATAAACAAGAAACCTTTTTGGCGCCAGAGAAAGGCTTCTGGTTTAAAATATACAGAGAATAATATTTCACTTAGACATATGAATACAGATGCACTGCATTTTTTAACATATTAGTTTATGACATATTTATCAAGTTTTTACTATTTAAATCGTGCAGAGGTTTCTAAATTTTTTCAATTTATATGCAAAAACTACATGTGGTATTACAGAAAATAGGAAACAGTGTTGAAAATATAAAAAATATTTAATACACAATTTCGGAAATTATACAACCGGGAAGGAAGTGATTCTTTATGTAAAATAAGTGAAAAAATATAGAATCAATTTTTTTATATACAATTAAACAATTTTCTAATTAATAAAATAAATACATTATTAAAATTTTATTACATTATTTTAATTACACTAAATCCAGTATGATATAGAAATAGCAATAAATAGTCCGATTGGATGAATCAAGTAAATACGGTGGCTGCGCAAAAGAGATTTTGCTGAAGCATCTAAAATTTTAGCCAGACACAGATCTACAAATAATTTTGTGGATCATCAAAATAATTACATGGAACACTCGAACTGGTTTTTAGAGTGTCTAAACTTTTTGCAGCATTGCTCGTCATGCTTAACATTCCTAAGTAATTATCTTGATCAACAAAATTATTTTTAGATCTGTATCTAGCAAAATTTTTAGCATACTTTAGCAAAATCATTTTCGTATCGACAAAATGTATGCGTACTTAATGAATTCGAACACAATTTTTTCAAACGAGCTTTACACGAAATAATATTATATTTTCGATTTGCTTATCACCTTCTTTTCGGTTTGTCACGATTTCCGGATTACATGGTATTTCCAGTATTGCCACACGTGAAATACCACACATGATAGGCGCGTTACATCAAAGAGATACTTTATCTAAAGAAGATAATTAATTATACGTAAAACACCGAGATAACCGTTTTATTTGCCATGATATCCAGAGATAATATATGGAGACTTGTGCAAGCAGGGTCATATTTCCTTTCAATACCCTACGGTTATATTGATCTCAGCTTAGATACGATACTGTTTGCCGAAATTATTACGCCTCTCCATTTTGGCACCTACCTACAATATGCCGAAACCGGACAGGTATTTTACGATCGGACACCCCGGAGAATACCATCTCGCTCGTGATTCACGTTGATTTTCGAGAGCTTGAGTGCTTTACAATCCACTAATAATACCACTTGCGAACCGATCATATCGCAAATCAACTGCAGGGCACAACAGCACCGCCTGCATCCAGCCGCATATTGGATCACGCACTTCCGTCCATTTCGTCGAGAGCGGATTAAAAAACGATGATAGATACATTGTGCCGAATGCCCGGAAGAAATGCACGCCCGATTCTGAAACCCGTTTTTCGAACAGAGGAACCTAGCATTGTGCGACGCTTTATTGATTTAACGCAGAAGAGCACACAAAATTAAGTGCAAAGTGATTAGTAAACCACGATCAAAACGAACATAAATACGCAATGAACGCAACTTTGCTGCACGCTGTGCTCGAACTACGATGCTGACAAGAACGCAAAGTAAAGGATAACGTTCATATAATAATTTAAAAAGAAAAGAGAAAAATGTTATTATAATATCTTTTATTTAGCAACGCTTCGCGATCTCTCTTCATAAAATCTTTCAAAGACTCAAGTATTGGAGATAAACGCGATAAATACTGCTTTATTGTGTCATACATTTGAAGTTTATTATTTAATATGAAAGAAATGAAACAACCATCATTTGAGTAATGGTCATGTTTCTCTGATTTGATCTGAGCGTGACCAAAACTCATGAATGGGCGTGCAATCGGCCGGGTGATATCAGTGGCGATAAACAGACCGTTTGGCAAATTTAAACCGATCGAATTACAGACTCTGCATGGAGGGCACGATTTATGGTCCAATTATTTGTATTCACCAATTAAGTTTAATACGTCGCGGGCGAAATTCGAAAGGAAGGTGCGCCTACGTATCGTAACAAATGTGTATGTGTAACAAATGAAGCCATGCACGGGGAACCCGTTGCGTCGAAATTTTAAAAGTATATAAATTAGTTCAACATCTCTTGTCTGATTCGAGAGAGCCTCCCTAGCGAAACTACATATGTGATGCCATCCAGTACATCATTCAACTTTCCAGCCAAGTCTGACATGAGAAATGAAAGTGTGTTTTCGGGACGACGAATAAGGGCCTGAAATACATTTCTTCTTTCACTTTTCCATCAAAAATTTGAAAAATAAATGCGCTATTTTATATACAATACAATAGTAAAAATTAATCTTTCAATATACTTATAGACTTTCAATATACTTATAATGTATTGTATTTCAAATACTTATTTCCACTAATATAGATTAACTTTAATCTCAGTTCAACTTACTCTTTTTCAGTTCTAAGAATTCGAAAAAAATGAAGCGCAAGTTAAACCGAGATTAAAGTTAATCTACATTGATAGAAACAGATATAGGAGTCATCTCTTTTATGTAATAAATAGTATACACACGGATTTCGCCTAAACTTTAAGTGCGTTTAGTACGAATTTTATAATTCTTAATTAAATTAAGAACCGATATTATTCACACATATAGTTGCAGATGCTAAAATATACCCCCTACATTGAAATAATTCATATAATTATAAAATAATCATTTTTCTACATGCATCATTCATTTAAATGCATATTTTATAAAAATTTTACATATAAAAAAAGGCGCGTGGGAAGATTAGATGTAAATTTTTCGCAAATATCTACTTGAATACTGTTTTATGCCACTTATTTATAAATTAGTTTAGCAAATATTAAAACATACTTAAAGTTAGGTAAAATCCGTGTGTATACACTTGGTTCTCTCCTAAGTTACGACTAATAAAACAGACTGACGGTCGCGCTTCCGCGCGTCTGTGAAGTTACTAGACAGAAGTTACGATTTGGAGAACGCGAAGAGGCGGTGAAGAAGTTTCAGAAACTTACGATGCTCGTCTAAAGTGTCCAGTTTATTCAGTAGAAATATTAATAGTGATATATTAGAATTAGGCATTGGACACCTCGACCGTTTGACAATCCAACCTAACAGATACGACACCTCGATTGCCGACCGTTAGAGAGAAGGCCCTTCAGAATCCTCCGTCTATTCGGGAACTGATCTTCTGATTTGTTTCTCGATTTTGATTTCAATCGACCGAGATTCCGCATCGCGGCTTCCTCTCTTCGCGGTAAAACAGGTGCAAACAAATCGTTTCCATGCACGAACGATCGCTACATCTACCTACCTACCTCTTTGGGAGTCGCACGAAATCGCTTCCGGCGCGTCTCGAGGCGTGTTATGTAAACCATACATGATATACGTGACTGTTTAAATACACCTGAGAACACGCAAGAACTGTCCAAATACATCTGCGCATGGGAGCACGGTAAAGAAGCTGACGCGAAATAAGAATAATATTTATAATATTATTCCCATTCCATCATGATTTGACAGGCTACTTGAAAAAGATGTCACAGAGAATACGAAAGAATGCGAAAAGCGTATCATTGTTTTCTTTCAATCCGAATCTCGTTCCACTTTTAAATAATTCGCCACTGTTAACTTTTAAGACCCAGTTTCACAACTCACGGTTAACTTTTAATCGTTTAACTTATTTCTTATCTCTCCATTCTACAATTAGAAAGAGATAAGAGATACGTTAAACCCCTCGGTTAAGAGTTAACCGTGAACTGTGAAATTGGCCTAATTTTTTCACCTGCAGATAAATTGTGGATCTCCATTGTTTTCTGGGAGGTGTCTCTCGGATAAAGTTATCTAGGGGTGAAGAAATTGGGCATAAGACTATCAAACCATATTTCAGTATGCAAGATAAAACGATTCGTCACCAGCGCGGCGATCTAAATTCAAATACGAAGTGATGCACTTACGCGCTAAAGCAGTCTTCTTGTTCATCACGCTTTTTCTCCGTCTCGCTCTTATCAAAGATCGCATCTTCGGTCGACAAGGAAGTTACTATGAAAAACGCTGTCTTCACCGCCTACCTGCAACAATCGTTTCAGACGTGTGCGAAAGGTTGATAACTGTTTATTCAATCCCGCACGCGAGTTTGTAGGACCACGTCCCGGTATGACGCTCTTGCCGTCGTCATCGACGCTTATGCTCGCACACTAAATTATAATGCATCGCCCCGGCGATTGCACCCTTAACGCGCGTACACACGTCAATATGCAAATGAACGGGAACGTAGTATTTAACGGTCAGCCGGAATCGATGGCAATGAACCTCAGATCGGAGTCTCACTCCTCAGGCGACCTCGCTGATCGTTTCGGCACGCCCGATAAGCTGATCTTAGTGCAATCCATCCATCGATCACCGCGGTGATTGTAGATATCAGATACGGTGTGATCTCGCAACGGCGCCGTTTTGCCGCAGTCAGTAAGGCGATCCCATTTTCGCGTCGATGAATACCGGTGTGGGCCGCCCCGCCGGTCGGCTTCCGTGTAACAAGGCAACAAATTTTGCGGACCAAACTGTTCTCTCTCTTTTAAATTTCTTCGGTTTTCTTTTGCAGGGAGCGAGAACAGCCGACGGTGTATAAAATAAAGTGTACAATATACCGAGTGAAATCAATGGTGTAATATATATAGAATATTATAGATACTTCAGAATATAAATTGTCCAAGTTTAAAGTCACTTCCTTCCCAGTACGTGTCTCTCTCTTTTAACATAAAAATATTTTCAACATAAAATGACTTTTTTTTATCATCGAAATTATCCATTATATTCCACTTTGATTTTACTCTTTTTTTAGAAAGCATATTAAATGTTAGCTAAAGATTCAGTCGTACATATAAAATTGCACCAATTCTATTCGAATTTCTTCTATACAATGATCTGTATCTAATCAAGAAATTGTACCTATTCATATAGTCGACATTCTAATGACGAGCCAAGCAACATCGCAGACGTTTATAATTGTGTGAAAGTTCTCCAAGAACGTCGATGAACCTACTTCTAGAAAGGAAAGATATCTATTGCGCAGAAACGTACTTTCGATGTCATCGGAAAATCGTTAGAAAAATTCGCGGATGTGAAGAAGCGTGGTAACGAAATCGCAAGTCCTGGGAAAACGCGTAGCGGCGTCAATATTGCACGTATTTGTTGGCAAATAGAGATTCCCAGGAAGCCTTTTCCTATTTTCTGTTAAACGAAACTTCTGACGTTCGCAGCTTCTTGCTTTTTCCCATTTACGACGTCATAAAAGGCATATTTACGGGTTGATATATGAATGTATCTTTAGTTTGTTTGAAAGTATGCTGAAGACAAATGGCAATAAGATAGCGTTGCTTGAAAAGAAAGTATTGCTCTATATGTATTATTTGCGTGTAGCTTTCCTGCGGTGAATACTGTATTACAAATGACGGTGATTTCTCATTCGCTTTTTTATTACAATAAATCTATTAAATGTCTGTCTAAGTATGCGAATGTTTCAGGTATCAAATGCACCGACTTGGTTCGCAATACGGATGCGAGCGCGATATAAATAGGTAGAGAAATGCATCGTTGCGAATAAAATAAATGAACCTAAAAAAAAAGTAAGACAGATAATATTCTTATGATTTATTTAGAAATGTCGACTCTCGTATTAAGAATATACGAACTTTATCTTTTATCGCCTTTTAACCTTTAATTCAATCCTTTATAGATCTTATTTCTTACTTATTTAGTGGAAATGATATCGCTCATTTGTTAAAATAGCGACATAACTAAAAAAAAGTCTTTTTCTGGTTGAAAAGAACGAAAGAAAAAGAACATAAAGGGATAAACTTTTATTTCTACATAACCTGTTATTATTGCAACAAATCAAAATTGCATGTCAAATTAACACGTTTCGTGCCATGTGGGTCACCAGTGACTATCCGTTCAGACTACTTGATGTTTTATAGCTAAAAATTTATAGCTAAAAAGAAACGTATATAATTATAAAATAATTTTTAATATACATATATAATATATAAATAGATTTGATATGTACATACATTATCTTATTATTCTTTATTATAATCGAGTAATCGAGAAAATCTTTTTATATAATTTGGCAAAAATATACTTAAAGTATTTTATAATATTAAAGTTATATACATATATCGAGATATTTTAAGAATATAAATATTATACAATATTAAGAATAATAATTCAGCTTATTTTAATTTTTGAGAGATTTACATTTGTAAAAAATATTTAAAATCAATAAATGTGTTGATTATTTGACGCTACCCTTCATCCATTAAGATTCTCTCTCTCTCTCTATCTCGCGGGGTCAACTAAAAGAGAGCTAATAATTTGATAAGCGGCGCTGCCGTAGCACTTATTCATCGTTATACGTCGACAGCCTAACATGAAAAGGGCGCACTCGTAAATTATTCTGAGAACCACTTATGTGCATGGTCCTCGTTTATGAAGTTAACACGATGAAATTTGGTGATACTGTCCGCTGGCTTGGATCTTGGAGCAAGCGATTTATTTTGATCGATGGTGATTTTTTCGCGGCGTGAATTTAATGGCCGCAAACACGCTGACTCGACACCCTCGACCCCTCTCATCCAGTTCCGCTCCTGAAATCGCATAAGACGACAAAGTATGCCGTCATTCCGTTTAACTGTATGTAATTGGGCAAACACCGTAGACGTATGACGACAGAAAATAAGTTTGATGTACAGGATGCCCGAGGAACGAATATTATAGAGAAACCATATTATTTTCTCGTGTTATTATTTTGCTGGCACTCTCTGCACACTTCTTCATTTTTGCGGCTCATTTATCTTACTGTACGCGCGGTAATTTTTTTGACATAAAGTAAGAACAATGTCGCGCATTATCACTATGCATTCAATGATAATGTGTAGGCAAAGATATACAAACAAAGGGTCACGCATCAAATATCGATTTTCATGAATATTTTCTATCGAATAAAAGCGATTATGATCGTGTAAAAATATAATAATTACGGTCGTATTGTGACATGATCATTAACCTTTCTCACCTAATCTGTTTGTACATGAATAATGTAAAAAGAAATCAAAGACATTTTTGCAGATCAAATCTTTCTGTAAGATATTTATACATATGTTCTGTAAAAAAAAAAAAACTATTTTTAATATATTTATATTTTATGAACTTAACGAAAATATAATTTACACAAGTAAAAATACAATAGAAATAATATAGAATAATAAAATATGAAGTTTTCAAAGAGAGAAATTTTTTGACGGAATTAAATTGTTTTAGTATTGAAAAATTTATTACGAGTAGTTGATTAATTAAAATCGAGCAACTCCTTGTTTACTTCTATAATTATAATCCTCTTTACTCAAGGAGATTTGTACAAGCAGTCTTAAATTACTACATCTTATAGTAATCTCGTATCTACGATCTTCAATAATATTGGCACTAATGAAGAAGAGTTGAGTGGTCAAGATTGACTATGACTAATCGTTTTAATACTTCCTAATTTAATCTGTAAGAAGACCTTCGAGTGCATATTTGTTTAAATTTTTGCGCTTGTTATGCAGTTATATCGCGCGCGGAAAATAAAAAAAGAAAGCTAAACAGGGATTATGAAGGTGTGCTTATGGCTAAGAATCAGCTGACTAACCGAAGATACGTTCTACAAGTGTACGCTTCAGGAGTAATTATGGTAGATCGCTGTTCATTAAAAGTAACATCGGATCGCTTTTAATCGCAGGCAGTCTCTTACAAACTATTACTTGTTACTCGAAGCTCAACCTGACGTCTACAGATTCTAACGATCACAGAATATTGCATGTTCAACAGCAAAATGATCACTACAACGTTTAAAGAAAGTTTGAAAAGGCAAAAGTGTCAACAAAATGTATTTCTGACAGTTAATTATTTTACGACTTAAAAAATGATGTTATAGAAAAATGTTTTATCTTTATATAGTTAAACTTTTATATCTCGAATACTTGCATGCTTTGGATATTAAATAATTAACCCAAAAACAGTCACTTAAGGTGATTTATATTTCAGCAGCAAAAATGTGAATTACCATAAAATATTGTTTGAATATTATATATATATATATATATTAATAACTAATAATTAATAATAATTTTTTACAATAATGCTTTAAATATACAATTCCATTGCAAATTCGCAATACAAAAGAATTACATCGATTATAACTACATTAATTAAAATTTTTTTTAGAAATACTGTCATACTAAGCATTTAATAATGATATATGCCATCATGAATTACAGAATAAATACGTTGAAATGGAAGATAAAACAGTTACATATTTTAATGAAGCACATTCAAAGAAAATGCATTTAGAATAAACGTAAAAATTTCTAAAACACCGACGGACAATGCACGACGATGAAGAGTTTGGGAACCCCTGAACCCGATAGCATCGCTTTCACGGGTCGCGTTTACCAAGTTCATTCCTGGATCCAAAGGCGTACATCAATCTTCGCAAACTTCTATGCCTCGATCGCGTCCTGTGTAAATCCGCGCCGATCATCAATTTCCCATAACCGCCGGCTTAAACGTCCATCTATACAGACACACGAGAGTGCGCATGTCTGTGCGTATACTCAAGAATCTCTCTCGAATGGCTCACGCCGCTTTTGTACCGCGTCCGGCTAATTTGTAATGGAGATGGGAGCTGCGGAGATACGCGCAGCGTTCACTGTATCGTGATGCATCATTGATCGTATTCGACTTGAACGTCAGCGAATAGCCGAGGCAGCTCCAATGTCAATTGCGGCGTTTAAATCACATTTGATTTTTCATCGCAAGTTAATCGAACAATGATTCGTAAAGTTTCCCGTTATAGTGTAAATTAGTTTCGAATAATATATCTACTTATGGCAAAACAACTCTTATTTTTCTGTGATAAATATACACTAAAAATGTAATGTTATATCAACAGCATTCTCTTAATTGAAAACAATTTTGTTAATTTAATGACATTATTAATGGAATAAATACGTCATGTCCTCGTTTTAATAAAATTTGATCTCTTTTATTAATTCTACTGTTGTTAAATCAGCAAGATTATTTTTAATTAAAATAATGTAGTTGATATAACATCACTTTTTTAGGGTATACATATTTGTCACAGAAAAATAAGAGTTGTTTTGCCATAAGTAGATATTATTTTTTTAGCGATATATTTTCTTCCAACATTGTTGTCCTCTCTTCGAAGAATTTGAAGTACGTTGCATATTTTTGATCGTTCTCGCTATAATAAGCACGTAGCATTGCGCTGCAGTTACCGTTCATAATAAAGTATCATCATTTTGCTGCAAATACAGTGATAAATGAGAGTCAGATCCCGATGCTTCGTGAAATCCACTTTGGAATCTCAATTGATAATCGTTGTCACAGATAAACGATTTGGATAGGAAATACTTGCATAACTTTTATGTAAGTCTTAGAACGAAGAGATATCGATTATATCAAATTCGACACGAACCATATAAAGTTACCATGCAGTTACAACGAAATCAACGCTTAGCTAACGCTACAACTGTCAACTATCAAGTTTCTGTCAATCAACTGGTTGACACTGATCCAATAGCTGCTTGATAAATGACGACCAAAGTTCTGTCAGCCGGTACTAGGCCATCATTAATGACTAGGCTAGTATCATCTGTCAGTACTGGGGGCCCAAGTAATCATCCAGTATTTAGCTAATACTGCTTCAGAAGCTGAACTGAGACAACCAGTAACTGGTCCAGCACTGGTCCGACTGTAAAACTCTATGGGAAGTGTATCCAGTGTATACAAAGAATTCCTCTAACATAATTAGAATTGGAAATTTATATTATATAAAAATGAATGTTATATAAATATGAAACGATTCAATAAAGTCATATCAATAAATAATATTTAATAATACGTATTCATATTTCACAATATAATTTTTAATGAAAATGCTCTCGTTTTATCTTAATTATTAAAAAAAAAAACACATGTATACTACTTATTGAAATAATTATTTATCCAAAAGTTCTAAATCGCCGTCAAACTTGCTGTACCTACTTTCCTATATACATATAACATAGAAAGATCTAAAAATCTTTTTACAATTTTTTCATCATTTTTAAAAAAATACGTGTAATACATTCTTAACTCTCGAGATAATTATCAAGCGCAGGGTGAGAGAAGAGCGCGGCAGATGACGATGCGAGATAAGAGACAGGATTTAATTGCGAATATCGGTCGCGAAGAGTCGTCGCGCGTGAGAGAGAGGGAGGAAGAAGATTCAGGTGGAAGCTGGTGTAAATGGATTTCTTGACCGCGAGTTTGCTTGCTCGGAACCTCGGGAGTAATATCGCCGAGATCTCGTCAACGCACGTTTGATATAATTGACCGCGCGAACATTCGTGGAATGTCGGCGAGCATCAATTACGCGTCGGGCATCTTTGATCCTCCTGGGTGAGCGTACGTACCGACGCCCGTAACTAAACTTTGATTCGATGCCATGACGAGGATGA
This sequence comes from Cyphomyrmex costatus, assembly GCF_001594065.2. Lineage (NCBI taxonomy): Eukaryota > Metazoa > Arthropoda > Insecta > Hymenoptera > Formicidae > Cyphomyrmex > Cyphomyrmex costatus. Next base: position 65,709 of record NW_017279524.1, read on the forward strand.
TCACCAGGCGTGACATTATTCGAACTAATAATAATCGAAATAATTAGTCGTGCGTCTCGATAAAACAAGCGCAAAAGCGAAGGTATGTCGAGCAATTATTGGGATTCAGTGTGAATATCTCTGGCATTGAAAAACACAGGTACGATCTTATTAGGATAATACGACTGATACTCGAATTTATGATTGATATAGCTGACCTAAAAAAGTAAAGAGAAATCATCCAGTCAAAATCGCCACTCAAAAATCTAATGCGTAGTTGACTATTTTTTTTTTGGCATGAATAATTTAACATATAATTAATTTGAATGTAAGAGAGTTAAAGTTAGGAGTTTATATTAAGTGATGTCGATGACCTGGATTTAACCTGTCGTCTGCAATCATATTTCTATTCCCTCTATAATTCTATTCCGTTTATAATCTGAATCTTTATTGTCCAGTTTATGCAAATTTTTTTACTGTTTTAAGCTTTTAAAAAATGGGAGAAAATTTAGAATTATATTTATCAACATCCAAATTATATAAGATCCCACTATAAACAAAATATTTTAAGATAGGAAAGTGGACTTTGTTCTTCATTTCGAAGAAATGGAAGAGTAAAATTTCGCCAAAAAACATCCAGAAAACGGAAGATTAAATATGAATCTAAATAAAACATAAATTAAAATAAAAAAATATGATTAAATCTTCAACATATCACTTTTGGAGGAATGTATTTGATTTAATGTTAATGAAAATGTATTATGTGCCAATAACAATTCGCGATGGAGATTAACCATCATTTTCTACATGACATTTGTGAGCGGACAGGCTTGGCAACGCAGAACCGTCGTAAATCTATCCTATCGCGTGTAAGAACATCGTGGCACTTAAAAACGCCCTCGAAAGTCCCTGAAGACAGTTGTCATCGCTCTTGCGCGTAATTGCTGCACCAGGAAGCGCGACAAAATGGAAGAAAAAACCCGCTCTCTCTCGGGTGGCCACGACGGGCTCTTTTAGCGACTTAGAGTGCCGTGTGTGCCACGGTGCCGTGCATGACAGTGCTCGACTTGTTCATGCGGACTCTGAAAGCGAACTCGGCTGCATTAAAGTACTCGGCGCTAATGGCGGAAGCGAAACGATTACAAATGCAGGCGATTATTGCATCCGCAAGCACACGCGTGTGTGCGTTTATATCTGTTTAGGGTGCTTGATACGCGACGTGTATTTGCGCGAATACGCGACTTACGCTGGGGAACTAAAAATACCAGTAGAATTATCTGTCTCGATGATGCGTGCCAAGATCCTTCGTGTCGCACTCGATTGTCGCCTCTAACATTTTCCTATTCTACTCTCTACTTTACACATCTATACTGCACAAACGAGAATTGTCCTTATACGCTATTCGAGAGACGAGTGTTTGACTTCGCTTCTGTTCTAACTCCTGTCAATCCTGATAGAATGCATAAGCACAGGCTCTGCAACGGCAACCTGCCTTCGTATTACTTTAGAAAGGATCTTTTTTTGTTTTATCGCAAGCCAAACTTTATGCCTGTTTCCAATGCAGATTAACTTTAATCTCGGTTTAACTTACTGTTCATCTTTTTTTAGAATTAATTCTAAAAATTAGAAAAAGATGAAGAGCAAATTGAACCGAGATTAAAGTTAATCTGCATTGGTGGAAATGGGCATTAGCTTGCTTACAACTTTAATCTATTAAATTTTGTTAGTATAGTAACTCTTATTATGAACAAATGTCTCACATTAACAATTTTTTTATATTAATTCTTCATCTGTGTCTTTTTTACATAAGCAAAATTTCACTTAAATTGTAATTCTTATTAGGTAAGTAAAAGTTTTAATTTAGGTTGAAAACTATTTGGTATTATAATACAATAGAGATATTAAGAAGTAATCTTAATTTCTTTTTTAAACCTAGAATACTAAAAAAACAAAAAACTTAGATTTTTTCAAATGATGGGAAAAAAATAAGATTAGATGCGGAGGATTAAACATTTGATAATGTTTTGTAACTTATCCTTTTCACAATTATAAAAAATAATCGAATTTTTAAATTGAATTTTGATTATTGATTACAGAGATTTTTCCTCGTATATTCATAATGAACTCAATGACTTAAATGAAAGTTACCGCACCTGCATTATTGCGCAATTTCTAAGTCGATTGCCTCCGAGTGTTTTACCTCGTCAGTGAAATCATTTTCCGACGGACCGTAAATCGTTCTCATACACGTCGGTCAGACTCACCAGGAATATTCGTGCTCCAAGGATTAGGAATTACCCTACTCGGTCATTATCCTCCCCGGGGCATACCACGGTCCCCCTATATGCACACTCGCTGCTCATCGTCCGCGAGCATTTTGCGGCATCATCATCGTAAAACGTCACGAATACGTGACCCATGTATGTACACGGTTTGCCACGGCTATTACTATTCGGTGATGGGATACATACAGGTGGAGAAACAGGTGAAGATCGCACATTTCACGGAAGCAGATCTTCTAGTAAGGACGTTTAAGAGGACTTTATCAAGCCGAGACTTTTTATATCGAATCAAAAAATGATTGTGACCATTATATTTATTGATCATAAAAAAGTTCGAACTTTTCAAATATATTGATTACTTCAAAGAACCCCACGACGATAATTCTTCCAACGTGAACGCAGCGAATACAGAGACTGCAACCGTTGCAGCTAACCGATCGTGGACGCATTTTTAAGTACGTCGACGCGTACCGTACCGAAGACACGAACGAGCCGATTACTTGCCGTAGCGGTAAACTATGCGCGACGTACAGCAGGTCCCAATGTACGTGGTACCAAAAAAAAGGAAGAGACTCAGATTTATCACTTCCAAGCATAACTCTAATCGCCGGTGCACTGCAGGCCCACGTTCCACGTAATATATTAGCATCCGTCACGAGAAGAAAACGACTTATTCCACCCGAACTGAAAACTCGCGGAGGCAAGGGTTAAGCTGCTGATTTTCGATTTGCGAGACGTAAGCTATTAAAATTTACGTGGTGGATTTAACATGGCTTTCGACATGTGTGGCTAACGTAAATAACCATTTGTATAAAGTCAATTACATGTCTTCATGTAGAACGTGAAAATAAAATTGTAAAAATTCTAAATGTGTAATATGATGTTGATGTTCGATGTATACCACCCTGGATGTTTCTAATAAACTTGCAGCCATCATTATGGTTAGCTTAAAGTCCTCACCATGACATAATTCGCGGTTGATTATATGTAACCGTTGGCGAAGATTCTGCGGTTTCGTTACTAAGAGCGCGAGGCAATTCAAGCTTAGCGTCAGCCTCTCTTAACGACCACAATAGCCGCTTGCTAATTTATTACAAATTAGGAAACCGCAATACATTATTAAATAATCACAGTAATGATTATGCTTATAATTACATCATCATATGGCAAAGTTGAAATACGTTTAAAAAAAATTGGAACAGAAGAGTTCAAATAAAAATTCTTAGATATTTCTAAAGAGTTCTTCATAGCTGAGCAAAAATTTGTTTACAACCAAAAATTTATATTATAGAGTACATTATATAAGTAAATTACTGTAGCTGTAAAATAGAGAAAAAGAGACTTTGTTGACCTTTAAGATAATCCTTAAATTAAGACATGACAAATAACCAAATGAGATTTTTGACATTTTGTGATTACGATATTAGTGTCACTTAATGTTGCGTAAGAAGACTTTTAACTTTTAAATCGCAGTGAAATTCGCTAGGAAGTAATAAAATGTAATGCTTCAAGATATTCTTACGTTATATAAAGTTAATCAAAATATATTACACTTGTCCAATTCGTCAGTGATTTATTTATTAAGCCATATGCTGCTATAGTCATCTGGGTTGATGTCTCATTAAGATCATTAGAGCTCGTTAAGTCAGAGATACAATTAATCAACGAATCAAATCATACGAGATAATAGCGTTGCGTCCGAAATCGAACGTCTCATTCTGTCATAAATCGTCAACATTGATTGTTCATTGGACAGTTTGATTAACTTATCGAGCGATATTAGTCGTAGGTAACTTTCATCTTCTCCAAAATGTCTATTAATAATTTATCGGTTACACGATGTCTTCGTTTCTTGAGCGATTTAAAACGATTTCACCAAATCACCAAGCGATTTCGCGATTAAATTATTGAGTACATTGTAAATTATTTCGATCGTCAAGTAACGGCAGAATTGCATGTAATCACTCTTGTAATTATGCGAATTACTATTCCACCGTTCTCCTGGGTTCTTATGAATATTTATCTTCCGTATTCGAGGTTAATTCGCTCAATTCAAATAGATATGACAGTCGTAATAGACGATAGTGGTTGCTTCTACTAGGTAAACGTGTAAATCTGAAGTCTTCGCGTTATTTTTGCCAGGTGGATTTATCATAGTAAGACGCAGTCGTCGAGATCATTACATGAGAAACTGGGAAATCCAGATATACTGCACTAACAAGATACTGAAAACGAGTCGGCACACGTGCTCGCGCGCGATCGTAGAACATTTAAAGTAAAGTGTCCAATGCTTTAAGAAAAGAAAGTTGAGCATTAAATGAAATTCAATATTAGTTGCCATTAAATTTTAATATTGTAGATAAACATTTTTTTAATAATTGTTAATGAAACACATCAACTATATTATATTATGATATTTATAAATAACTAAAAATATCTAATGTATAACATCACGTGAAATCACAACAAAAATTATATCAAGTTATGAGATCACATTTTAACTATTTTTCTACTGAACGTATTATATGTATAACAATATATGATTTTTTTAAATTAAAAATTCTTTACACGTTAACTAAAAATGACGTTTAACACTTATTATTTTCACATTTGAAAGAGGGAAAATTCATAATCGTGTCCTTAATTTGGGAAAAAGTTTAGGACGTATTGTGTAAAATAAAGAATTAAAATTTGAGACTGTCCCTCCTAATTTTGAATGGTTGGTCACTATAACTTAGAGCTTTAAGAGCGCATTAGTGTCACAAAAAGGTGATTTTAGACAAAAGAATAAATTGTTATGTCGCATTAGGAGACTATTCGCAAGCTTATCGTATTTATAATATATATTGTATAATTATTTTCTATTAAATTATATTAAATTAATTTATAATCAAAAAATAGTCTTGTGTTTGTGCTTTTTATCTGTTTATAGACTCTTTAAATTAATTCTAAATACCTTTTTATTGAAACCACAAAATTGAAAATTTTAATTTTAACAAATATGAATATGAATAATGAATAATCAAATTAAACCAGAACAAAATTATAAAATTATTAAAATGATTAGCATTAATGATATTAATTATCATAATATAGCATTATATTAATATTAATTAATAATATTAGTGTATTAACAGTAACATCATTAAAAATTGATTAAGCAATAAAATCTAAATAATACTTCTATACGATAGATTAATTACGTAATTAATATAATAATATTCAAGTATTAATTATATTAATCTTTGGTTGGAACATGTTTTGAAAATGCGATAAATATCCGGTTTAATAAAAAAATTTATCACAGCTTGATAATTAAATCGCTATAAAGAAAACGAATATACTGCGTATTCAACGAATTATTATGAGTTTAAGAATCGATAAAATCATTTAATATATTATATATATATATATATATATAAAATGCTTTGTGACAAATACGCACATACATGTGTACTCAATATATTACAATAATAATTTCCATAAATATTTAAATCTCGCACAGGAATGTAGATAAATGAGGTTCACGGAAATATAGGATATTACTTGCGTATGATTTATATTTCCATATATACGCATCAGATAATATCCAAGTCGTGTGAGACCATTGACGTTAACAAGAGATAATATCACACAAAAGTAATATTTTCTTCAAAAATTAATATTTCAGGATTTCAGATTAAACTCTCTCACGCGCGCGCCATATGACGCGTGATACAAGTACGACAAGATCGAGCAATAGAGATTATTTAAGATTTTTTAATATTGTCTCTTATTTGATTCAATATTCAAATAAAAGCAAAAAATAAAATGATTGTATTTTTGCGGCGTGACTTGCGGCAACAGGTGTAAAGGAAATAACATGATAAACGAGTTACGTCAGAACTATACAATTCGAATCCGTGCAATTGCTTATTGAAACTTAAATGCACCTTCGTGCTTTCAGGAAATTTGCCGAATCTTGTTTGCAGGTGTGCATGACAGACCTTGTAATTCGTTCTTAGCACATACAATCAAATTAAGTATATGATTTCCTTCGACCGTTTTCCCTCTATACTTTTACCGTCTTAAATTGCTCAGTTGAAATCACTTATCTTGTATTTAGTAACCCTTTCCGTGTTTTTACAGGGAGGTGTCAAAACTCACACAAAACCGGGACACGAAGAGGCGGAGGTTTGTCATCCCAAGAGCGGCAATTTAACGGCAACGGCCGCGTATAAATGAGGGTCGATTCCTTGGATAAAAAGGAACGCCCATCAAAAAGTACAGCCGCACACTCATGTTATTCAAATGTGTTGCGAACCCGAAGCGACGTCGATGATGATGAGTACATGCACAATCGTCACGATAACACGAGGCCGGGAAGATGCACGTCCCAATGCATGGATTCTTTCATGGAGGCGTTATTACGTTCCTCCTGTTATTTGCTAATGGAGCCCACACGATATTTTCGGACGGTATTTTCACCATGCGACAACGGATACCTGATTTCGATGCCAACCGCTCAACCGTTACGACCACCAGAATGCGAAGGAAAGCAAAGATAGAATCTGACTCATATGCAAAGATCCCGAACTAATTATATGGAAAATTGAGTTTCGGTGTGTGTGAGAAATGAGTTATTAAATTATTTCGTTATTAAATTTTTATAAATAACAAATTTATTTAGAGTCGTATATATCATTAAAAGCTTAATATTGAAAATTTTGTACCACTTTGCCCAATGAATTGGATTATGTCCATTAACTGTCCGCTAATTGGTATACATTTATCTTAATTAGTTCTTTGAACAATTGCAGAAAAGAATTAAGAAGTACCAGCAATTTTTAAAAAGCAAAAAAAGTCGAGACAATTATTTATTATTTTTTGATTAGCATTCAAGTTATTTATAACATTATAACAGAAAGTTACTCTCGGAGTAATTTCAATGAAACGGTTCCTTCTATAAGAAGTAAATGTTTATAAGCTTTTTAAGAATTAATTGTAACAAGCTCTACAACATTAACTTTAAACGTTAAAGATATAAAGAGGATCCGTTTCGATTCGTTCAACAGTGATTTCACTTTCCCGTGAAATTGCCTGGTTCGTAATTCGATTCTCTCGGAGGGTTCGATTAAGACATACCTGACCGTCATGACCTAGACTTTTACGAGGCAAGAGATTTACGATCGGCCGGAACCCTCGACTTCTGCATCGCTACATTCCTCACACACGGCCCCGGCGCGATAGTCACATTTTTCGAATTGAATCAGTGGCTATAAGATGAGATTGAAAAGTCGACGCAATTGTCATTAATTCAATAAAGTTATCCAGATATTCTACGATCAATAAACTGGCAATAACACATTATAAGAAAAGAAATAAAATTTGAAACTGAAAATAATGATGTTTGATCGTACTGATGTAACAATCATTATGTCATTAGTGCAACATTTTCTATCACATTCTATTCTGTTAATATTAAGTAAATATATTTGAATGTATTTCAATATAAAATTTATAGATTGTTTCATAATGATTCATAATCATGATGGTATAACTTGCATTTGTTTGTTACAGATTTTGAATCAAATTCATAAAAATGATCAAAGCTTTCTGAATAAGACTGAAAAATTGTAAAAAATTAATTATATATTTAAAAAATTAAATTTAAATAAATAAATAAATAATTAATTTGTAAGCTTACAGCATATTCCTGTGTGTTAAAAATTATTTATCTTCTAAATTAAAATGGAACTAAATACTTAGTATATATGGCTCATGAATGATTTTTCGACGATTGTTTAACCTCCATTCTCGTTGAGTCACGGTGAATTTTACTTACGTCAACGCAAGTATTTTAATGAGACAGAAAAGGTTTTAGGGATGTGTGTCTGAACGTCCAGCTAAATTGTAGTGTCTCAAGCTGTCCATTACGTTCCAATTATAACATACTACAGCTCCAGTTACGTAAGAAGAGTTTCAATTATTCCGACATCAAAAATATTTAACTCGGATGATTAATTTTGTACTCGTGAAAGAGACTACTGTGAAAATATGACTGTCGTTGATTCCGACTACTCCATATAACGGTTCAACACAAAATTAAGCAAAAACGTGGCTACCTGATATTGCTTTACTTCTCCCCTTGAAAAGGTAGAAGAATCGGTATTGTAAGTTTTGCGGACATTTTGAGAAAGGAAAAATAACAATACGCCCGGTTGTGACAAAGTGAAGAGATCAAGAGACGGAAGAAAAATCGGAGAGGCGTCGGATCATCGTGCATGTGGCACTCGAGTGAAGAAATATTTGCACACATTTACAACGCAACACCGCAGGCGAACATCCGATTTGCATTGTGAATTGATCGCGGCCCTAGCTAGAAACGTCAATGAAAGTGAATAACGCGAATCTCAACAGCCAATTCCACATCGCAACACGAACGAGATGCTGGACAAACATTTCATACCGCAGGCTGAATCTAACTGTGTCGATGAGAGTTTTGTCTTACGATCATGACGTAAAGAAGATACATGCGAAGCCTTGGTAAAGGTCAGGTTTAATGCAGTCTGAAAGTTTCATGCTTCAATGTTAATTTGAAATTTTCTGCAATATTACTATGTCAGTAGTTGTATTTAATTTAATATTCAAAATAAATCTATGTTTCATAAAAATATCTGATTTTGTATATATTACATGTAAAATATAATATATCAATAAAATATTATATTGTTAGAAAAACAAGACTTGCGTATTACTTAGTTAAATGAACAACAAAGTTAAAGATCATCCTAATCTTGATATCAATAACAAATAATTAAAAATATAACATTAATGTAATTTTGTTGTAATTTTGTCTTTAACGATTTAACTAATAGGTATATAACACTGTGTATTATACAATATTTTATTTATACTGTAGAGTGCGAAATTATAACATTATGTTATATTATTTTCAAGTGGTGTGAATCAGAAAAATCTTTAATTTGCTTAAGTCTTTTTAAATGAATTTCATTTCATCGATATGTTTTATATGTAAAATACACAAAATTAAATATTTTTAGTATATTTATATCATATAATAAGTTCATTTTAAATGCTAAATTAAATAGAATTACGGTAATAATCAGGGAATGGAAGTAACTCGTTACTTGTAACGAAGTTACAGTTACAAGTTACTTTTTTGGTAACTTTACTGGTAACTGCGTTACTTTCTTTTTTTGGTAACTGTAACGGTAACGAGTTACATTTTTTGGGTAACTGTAACGAAATTTACAGTTACTTTTGTCGTTACTTTGCACACGATTGAACACGGTTCGATTGGATACATGCTATTTATAACGCTTATCAATAAGACTTGAAAGCCCTTATAGACATTCGGCCGTTATGATTCAGTAATTATTTTACACTTCTATCTTCTATGTAATACATAGGACATACAAATATTTCAGTTTGCTGCATATTTTACAGGTTTTAGAATTACAAAATTGTGTTTAAAAAAAATTAAAAAATAAATTAAATAATAGTAAAATGAGAAGGGCTATGAACCCAAAAGCAAAACAGTTTAAAAGACGATGACAATAAGTGTCGAAACGTCGTTTGTTTTTATCTTTGTTTTGTTCTAATATATATTTATACATTTAATTACATTGTCATCGTCGTTCTTATCAGAAATAAACTGTTTCATTTTTGGCTCGTAATTCTTCTCATTTTACTTTTATTTAATTTATTATTTGAGCCATTCTACATTGTTTTTTTTTAAATAAAACTATATATTTGTCAGTATTACATATAAAAAAAAATGCAAAAGTACATTTTTAAATTGATTTTAAAAAAGTAACGGAAAAGTAACGAAAAGTTATTTTTCAAGTAACGGTAACTGTAACGAGTTACTTTTAAAAAGCGATAACTGTAACTGTAACTAGTTACATTTTTTACTCGGTAACGAGTAACTGTAACTAGTTACTTTTAAAAAGTAACTTTCCATTCCCTGGTAATAATGTTGTATTTGTAGAAAATTCGTAATTAATGTGAAATTACTTTCAGTTTGCGTTGACCGAGGTGTAATTTTTACAGGAAAAGAAGGTAACTCGAATGAGCAACGCAAAAGGTTATTGAAAGATGATTATCTACATATCCAATCGTGGTATACATGCTTCGTTACATACACTATACACTGATTATAGCGTGTTGCGTGTTACTAATCACGTCTTTTCCTTCCGCGCGATATGTTCGTAAACATTTCTTTCTTTTCGTGACATTCCGTACCTCCGAATTACGCAATGCGTTCAAGCAGATCGAACGAAAAGTCAGTTTTCCGCATCGTTAGCTATCCTTACTCGGGGCCCGCCAAATTAGCGCGACTGGCAAAAGACCGGGCCGCCTTTAGCGGAGAAGAGGACAAGTTGATTATCCGTAATTCAGAGCCATCGCAAAAATCCCACAACTACTTGCCCCTATATACCTCGGAAAGACGCGTACAGACCGCAACATCGGACCGCCACGTCGCCGATTATTATCCGCAATTCCACCAATACAAAAATCCGCGAGCACCTTACGGAAACACAAAATGGAGATTTTCCCTTCTCTTTTCTCTTCGCATATCCGCGACCAATTATCCGTAATCGACGACGACGATACTAACGGGCGCGTTATGGAAATATACGTCAACCCCTTGAGGGCGCGTGCTCGGGTATGCGGATCGGAAATAATCTTCTCACGGAGAAATGTACAACCCGTGCGCGATCGATCTCTTAGCTGTACCAGAGTACACGAAAATTATACTAATCTTCTTGGTTTTCATAAAGACGTGAAGTATCTAAGAACTTTATTCATACTGATTTTGTTGAATATGAAGTATGAGCAGAAATCTTATAAGTAATGCTGTAAAGAGTTTTGGCATTCTAGCAATCAGTTTTAATGTATCCTATAACATAATTGTTTTGAATGATTATGCAGTGGTTCAACCAAATTATTTTCAGATTTGTAACTAAATGTTTAGATACGTCAATAAAACCTTTTCGTGTAGAGATCCACAAATTAAAATCTTAATATAATTGAACTCATTACTTTTTGATACTATAAATACATGCAATTACATATTTATTCTTCTATATATTTTTCTTTTTGTTATTTACATCAGTTGTTATTATCTTATCTATAATGTACAGAATAAAAATATGAGTACAGTCGGTATTAATATTATCTTATCTATGATGTACAGAATAAGTAATGTAACAGATAAAATAATAACGATATTATATCAGTTTGCATGATTATATTTATCTTTGAAGCTAAAGATAATCAGGTGTAAATTAAGTTTGATTATATTTAGATTAAAATATAATTCCTTTATTTCGCACCTATGAGGTAAAGAAATTTTAGTTTAGAAAGAAAGCATTCAATTACTAATCTGAAATAAATAAACAAATAAGGATTCTAATATCTGAAATAAATAATTTAGATTAATTCAACTCAATTTTAGGGACAAAACTGGTAACAAAATGGACAGGTGTTCTTCGCTTGCTAATATATATACGCGAGACTTGAGAAAACACATATCCGATATTGGATAGGACTTTAAGTTATATATAGTAAGTATTCCTCGGTATGTGCAAAGTACACCTGTTATTCAAGTAGACATCCGCTCGAATTATCATGCATGTCATGCAGGCATGCGTAACCGGAAAATGACTCGGAACGTTTGCATAACTCTCGGTCAGATGTTTCCTCCGGGTCGAGGAACCGCCCAGAGAGATCCGGTGCTTCTCGTGCGCTTGTTCTTCCTGAGGATCCGATCGTCGTCGACGATTTGCATCCTCGGCGCATCCACGGTCGGAGCCGTTTATTTTTCCTCACTGCGCGAGCGAACACGCGGCTTGTCTATTAGCCGTAAATCATAGCTCATGAAAGCGACTCGGGCGAGTAGTATACGATGAAAGTAACAGTTTACTTGCGCTTATGCGCGAACGTGTAAAGTGGAGCGTGCGAGCAAGATGTAGTAAAAGCATCGTGTTCGGTCACACATAAACACGAATAAACCTCTTTGCTGAAACATCTCGTTTACACTCGTAAGGAGAAGTATAGAAAGAAACATGGATGTAAAATATTGTTTTTTCTTAACTGACGTTTGCCTGCAGGCCTATTCTGTAACGACTGTAACTCTTAGCGCAAATTTCGTTATCATTATGACGCCATTACGCAGCTCTTTCATTATGATAGAAAAGCTGCGCAGCTATGTTATAACAATAACGAAACTTGCGTTAAGAGTTACAGAATGGCCTGCTGGGATTTACATTTAGAGAAATGTATTAATATATCGAAAATATTTCATACGTATAGCGTAGCCCAAATGTTCATAAATTAGGCTACTTTTTAAATTAATAAAATTAATAAAAAAGAAATAAGGACTCGTAATATAAAAATAAACAAAATGATGTCAAGGATGATTAAAGAGTCAAAAAGAAGAATTTTCGTTCATAAAAATACATAATCAGTCATTTTCAATAAAATTAATTAAAAAAATAAGTATTAAAATATAAAAAAAATATTAAAAACGTTACAGTTTCGGCTCTCGGATTGAGTCCTCTTCAGACATTAAAATTCGGCGGACAAAATTAATCGTTAAAAAATCGTTCTTCCATTTTTGATCCTGTGAGTCTTCATTGAAAACTACTTTTTAAATATATCTATATAAAAGGACTACCGTGAATTTATTTCTACGATAAAATGGTATTCTTGAAAATAATTCGTTAATTTAAAAACTTTCTTTAAAATTACATTTGTGTGAAAATGATCATTCTGTGCGCTTTCTTCGTGATCTTTTCTTCATACTTAATCCCGTTTTCAAGATCGAAGGTCCTTTCACATCGTTGATCAAGCATTGAAGTAATGTCCTGATTGCGGTTCTCTCAGACTCAATGGTGAACCGCTTTCCGATCGACCAATAGCATGACGTCGCGTTCCGCACTCAGGGTTAACGCATTCGCGGTCGTTTGATGTCATTACGCAAGATACATTTACGATATACATGCGATGGAACGGGGAAGCAAGGAAGCTCAGGGTAAAGGCAATCTATTGCATACCATTCATCGCACACACGTTAGGCGAACGCTGCGTTGCACGAACTGAACTTTTATCCGCGATCGAAAACGCGCATCATGTTGCACTTTTTTTCGATTCCGTCGAAATGATGCACCGGCCGGCTGATTGATACCAGCTGCACCCGGTCATGAATTCGCGGAAATAAGTCCTGAATTACAGAGAATTTTCATGCCCAAATTTCATCCCGCTCTTAATTTCGCGCGAGAACATAATTTAATATCAGAATGCAATCTCAAGAGTATATTAAATTCTATTCAGAAACAAATGATGAAAGTACACGGAAAGAATGATTCTACTGAAGTATCTGAAAATTTAAAAATACAGGTCTGAAAATAATTTTGTTTGAATCATCAGAATAATCACCAAAAAAATGTACCTATTACATTAACAAATTATTACATACTTTTATCAATTTTTATTTGAATTACGTAGCGCTTACTGAATATTTATTAAACGTAAACATACTCGTATTTAATGATACAAAAACTAAATTTGATTTAACTATCATTTCCTTTTTTTAGTAAATTTATTTAAAGTAAATAATTATTAAGGTTCTCAAGCATATGATGAGCAATATACTGCAAAGTTTTAACATTCTAGCTAGTTTGGGCTACATAATCATTTTGATGGTCTAAAAAAATTTTTATATACTTTAACAAAATTGTTCTTTTCGTGATATAAATTATTAGGAATATAATTTTATTCAGAAATGCATAAATATGCAAATAAATGATCTTTCCGAAGATAAGTTATTTCATATATATTTTAATTTATTAATGTTATTATATTTCTTTGTAATCATCTATCATACAGCTAATGTTCATTGTAATTAATATCGAGAAGTACGAAAGCAAATCTTTAATTCTTCTGGATAGACAAAGGAGGAGGAGAAAGGAATCTTATCTTATGTGTCGAATGTATTCGTATTTAAAAATGAGACAAAAGAATCAGTTGTAGGACGCATAAAATTGTTATTTCTGCATTGAACACAATGCAGCATTAACGAAGTAACGGTGGAATTATACAATAGAATTAAATATCCAATTATACACACAGCACACTTAAGGAACCCGCGAAGTTCCTTATTAGCCGTCTCGGAAAAGAAGACGGGGAGCTTATTTACCATCTGCTACCAGTCGAACATTATTAAAAGCTGCACATATCAAAATTGCGTTGTCAGAACGGGGAGATCGAGCGATTTTATCGAATTATTCTGAGAGAGGCCGCACGTAATTCCCGCAGCACGAGCTGTAATAAGATTGTATGTTTGATACGTATCTGCGACAGATGATCGTGTAACGAGGCAGCGACTTTGAAGAAGATATTTCTTTAGTTAGCAGATAATCCGAGCCGCTTAGAGCTCGCACCCCGGAGAGCAACAGCCCGAGGCAACGAATATGACGCGCGACGCGTTGATATGGTTATAAAGAATGGGTGTAAAGGACCTATAAGTATCTGGAATATTAAAGATCCTCAACCGCCAAGGCGAGCCTAAACGACGTCCTGATGAATTTCGCCCCGATCGGTAACGTGCTCGCAATCGCGAGTGTGAGGAATTTATCACGAAGCTAATTGAGTGAGCAATTACCCGAACTCCTCTCGCGCCTCCTTTTCGCCACCGTCGCTCGACGATTTTCGTAATAGTCCCGATCGAATTCGCTGAATAGCTAATACCCTTCCTGCATTATACGTAATTTCGAGCGGCCGAATTAAGCGATCTCGCCGCTTATTACGACGACAGTTTCGTTTACGGATCATCAAGGTGATGAGAGTCAATAAATACCTTAGCAATTATTAGCATATGTATGAGATACTTGAAAACCTAAAACCCAAAAGAGAAAAAAATGGAAAAGATCATTTTGAGGGGATTTCGTGAAAAATAAGAACATTTTTTTTCTTTAATCGTATCTCTTACAACAGTAATGCACAATCTGTTTTAAGAGTCATTTTTAGAAATTTTAGATATAGATACATCTTTTCGGGTTACACAATGTATATTTCGTTTGCATGAAATTAAAAAAAATCATTTTATATTTTTAGCTATAAGTCGAGGTGTGTTTCGCAAAAAAAATCATATATTATAAATAGGCCGCATGCAGCCAGCGAGTATTTACGGCAAAAAATCCTGAATGGAAGCTTATTATATAAATATTATAATGTATCTGATTTTTCAAGAATTACAAAATAACAGAATAAGTGTTCATAACTATAAGACTTAATATTAGGACTTGTAATGTACATGTATTTAGCAAGAATTGGTTTAACGTTAAATTTATGAAAATTGTCCATATACCATTGATATGTTCAGAGTACACCATATAGTTTTATGATATTGGAAATTGATGAGTCGGATGATGATGCGGGAATTTAAAAAATTTCAAGCCCTTTATAGCTACGCGCCAGCATAAATCATCGACGAATGGTAGACCTGAATCAAAAAAGATCCTTTATACTGTCGGCAGTTTCCATGTCCGTGTGTTATTAATGCAATAGATTACAATGATACGATGTGTATACGCTTTGTAATTGCGACAATAACACACCTTAAGTTTACAATCAATCGTCTATGTTCCTTTTTCTATTTTTATCAGAGTTGGTTTAATGCAGAGACGGATATCGTAAAAATCGAATAAAAGTTTCTTTCATAATACAGACTAATATAAATTCTAAAATGATGGAAAGGGAACACAGAACTTTAAGCTAAAGATATACAAATGGCTAAATGGCAATTTTTTAAATTTAGTGGGTGATTAATCTCATAACATTTTTCTTCAAAAGAAAAAGTTAAAGTCTCTAATAGATGTTATAGTCTAACATATAAAATTTGTATGAGCAAGGTTAACATTGTAAACGTTAACTTTTATAGAAGAAAAAAAAATTCGTTTAAAAATCAATTTTAGATCCAGTTATAAAAGTAGTTCAAACAACATGGAAGATTAACACAAGATTAATTATAAACCGATTATTACAAAAATCTCGAGAACAAACTTTAAACTCAAATCTTAAATGCAAATGAGATGAATTTATCAACACTCCAAATTCGCAATGACTATTAAGTTTTTTCTTTTCTAACTTAACAATTCATCAAAGTGGAACCATCAAAAGATGTATCAAAACGAGTAAGGGCCTCAACTAGTTTAAAAAGCAATTTTGGTTCTCATGCAAGCCTGACCATGTTGTTTCGCGTTTTTTATTAGCAATAATCGAGATACTACTCTTTAACGGTGTCTCCGAATCTCGGAAATTCGCCTGAGATTTAAAAAATATGGGCCATTAAAGCGGCGAACGACATCGAGAACCGTGCTATTTATGACGCGGTAATGTATCTTTGCGCAATCAAGAGAATCAAGTACCTGTGCAACGACCACGAAAAAAGAAAAAGTTAATCGAAACACGTGGGTATACAACATACAACACGAGTCGATCAGTCGCGCCGGCATTGTGCAGAATGAGGAAGGTTTTTTTGAAACAAGAAATTAAGTGTGATATCGAATAAACTAAGATCACAATTCACAAACACGCCGTTTCAAGAGCATACGGTACCAGCTATTAATTTTTATCAAGTTTTACGAAAAGGAATAAAGCTTGCCGTCATAAAAAAATTTATATTTTCTTGTTTCACATAAAACTTTTGCTTCCAATCTTTTTTTTTATTGAATGACTTACTCAACATGCGCAAATAATTAGCAAATAATTACTGTAATCATTACATATCCTTAAGAATTTGATTAATGTAAGACAATTATTATATACACAAATAAATTATAATAATTAAAAAATTAATTAATTTTTTTTATTTGGTTTTGTAATAATATGATAACATTCTAGTTTTACAAAACTTCTAGTTTTGCTCGTTTAAACAGACGACTCCGCGCGTCCACTAAATCATCGACAAGCCGAGTAAAAAATAGCCACTTTTTCTCGAACAAACACGGATGGTGAAAAGGAATTTGTAAAAACGTGATACACAACCAATATTCCTCGACGCGAAGCTGCTTAGGTAAAGTAATGGATAAGTTTAATTATGAATACGATGTTAATTAATGTAAAAAAAGTGGATTCGGACGTCAAAGGCGGGCCTACCGTTTCTTTTACGCCATCCCGACACATTTAACACAGCTATTATATATGTACGCATTATTCTTAGAATATCCGGCAGCGTGGTCGTTAAAACGGTAATCAACACGGCTCGCGTCGGCGGTTCGTCGCGAAACAAGGAAATATGTATGCGCCAGAAGAGCGTTTGATTATAAAAAAAAAGTCTACTAAGCCGACAATAATTTAGAGCAGTGAGACCATATTCTGATTAGATACGTACGTTAAGTATAAAGAATACGAAGATAATATGTATTTTTTATTTCGATCATATATAATCTTGTTTCGATGCTAATAGTCAGTACTAATGGATAAGTAAATATGTTCGAACACGTTCGGCAGTTATACTTGTTGCTATAATTTCTTTTTTTTTATACGTCCGATTAAGCCAGCGGATAAAAAAACATTGTAATATCTTGAATAGAATAGCGCGGTTAAATCAGACAATCTTTTCTTCTGACTGCCATATGGTCGTTATGCCGTCAGGTAACTGTTCATTTTTTGATCAGAATCTATACAGCTCTAAAGGATCTTCGTATTTATAGAATCTTTGTCTTGTTAATTAAACCAGTATGATTTTGATTAATTATGTAATGTTTACTCAGTATAATCAAAGCGTTGTAACTTTATGATGAATTTTTAAATCCATTTGGAATTGATTTTTAATTGTTATTATTTTTATGTATCTATATATATTATATTTTCTACAAAAATATTACTTATTTTAACAAAACTATGAATAAATTAGTAACAACCTAAATTATAAAACTATTAACAAACTATTTATATATTTATACATAATTCAATATTTTAATTTAATTGAAATATTATTATGTTAAATAAAAATAAATATGCGCGCGAAGGAAAGTTTACTGGTTAATGACAGACGAGTGCATCATGCACATCATCGCTACTCTAAATCTTTAAGATGGACATAACTATATCTATTTAAGCGATGCGATAATTAGTGGACTTTCCTCTATTCCTAAGCGCGGCATTCTCTACTCATTCGAGTGGGATTTTTTCGAATTTATTACAATTCTCTGTAACAGGTGCCCGAAGCTGCGGCGCATCACGATGTTCCGAATGACCGGCAGCATGCGTGACATTCTACGAAGGTAAGAAATGGTTAAATCTAACTTATGTGGACGCGGCGGAAGTCTGCACTTTTCAGTCGGATACTGCCTACAACGGTACGGAAATTATGCTGGCGGCGCGTTCAGAAGCAAGGAATTCGTCGTTTACGCTTCACGAACCGTCTTATTTTCTTCCGTCGCCGTTGCGATCCAGCAGTGTTCTATTCCGCATTTAACGTCATAAAACTCGTGCTGATGAGCTTAACTTGACGACACTTTAAACAGAGTAAGATAAAGAAATTCTATGCAAAAAGAAACATATACTCCTTCGTAGAATTTTGCAAATAAAAGCATCATAACGACGTTTCATCACATTTATCACGTCAATTTCAAACGTATTTATTTCTATTCGTCGTTAAATCTAATACGTTATCGACGTATGATGTCTTACATTAATACAATAGAAATAAAAGACGATTCAATCATCTGTTTTAAAAATATTTAGAATACCTGCAATGTTCGCCGCACTCAAAGCAACGGTAAACTGTATGAATCGGTAAAGACTGGATTCATTCGGTGACTTATGCACACCTGAAGAGTATGCACTTCTCTTCAAGCAGTCACCTGTATCTTTTCAAGGGCGTTGCGCTTGCAGCACGTCCGTTTCATTGACGTCTTGTGCGAAGGTTGCGGATTCCGAGAAGACAGGCTCTTCTCTCTGGTATAGTGATGCACAACTTGTGTGCATTCCGATAAAAAGAAACTCCATAACTTTTTAATTTTTAATTGATATGAGGTTAATAATTAAAAATTAAAGAACTAATAAATTACAAGAAACTAATTTTTATAACTTATCTCACTCAGTTTCAAACAGGTATTACACATCACACGTAACGTTGTTGCTTGAAGCGTTCCATAATATTACTGTAAATTGATTAGTTTCGTTTACTTATCGAGGTGATTTAATAAATCGCTCGATTTACAACTCACCGTCAGTCAATAAAGTGCAATTTAGCGATTGACTGTATGAGGAAAATTGTGCAACACTGGCGCGATATACGTAATACGTGACAAACTATAGTCGGTTCACGAGTATACGATCTTAGGTGTGTACTTCTCAATTACCTCCGGCTATATAGGTACGCTAATTTATTTGACATTAGTAATGTGGTCTTAGAGCTGCACGTAGAAAGCGTTAGTAGTATTGCAGAACCAATGCCATAGAAATAACCTGCTTCTTCATTCAATCATCGAAACAATCATAGACTGATAAGTTACGTGGCGGAATAGACATAACCGTTACTAGGTACTCAGATATAATTGTTTAGCATCCGACATGAAATACTGACTGGTTAAACAACAGAAATATATTTCAGAATTTTTTTTTTTTTTAATAAAATTTATTATTCAACAATAGTCTATAAACATAGCAAATGTTGGTTATAATATTTTCACAAATACTAGAATCCTTTTACGACCGTACAATTGATAAACAATAATAAACAAGAAGAAGGAAGCCAATAACGGTCAAAGCTGGATCACAGTGCTTATTATAATTGTGTGAATTTTATATACTGCGTATGTAGACATATATAATATTTTCAATCAGTCCTCCTGTGTACGATTTTGTTTAAAAAAAAAAAAAAAAACGTAAGATTGTGTAATAATATTATATAATTGAAATATAATCATACGTTCAGGATTTTCGTTAAGCATCATAAGACATATCTAATGCTATAAAGTATCATCAATCTAATCGACATCCAACGATAGATAATTTATTAATCCAGTAAATTAACAGTTTAATAAATAATAATTCAGTTTATACCATCAAAACAGTCGTAACAAGAAAGACATCTATCAAAATTGATTATAGTGTAAATGAGACAATGTCGTCGACACCGAGAGAATTATATAAATTTCTTGTTCTTTGATATTAAATAGCACTATATTATATCGACGATCCAGGTAGCGACGGTGCGCGTGTAGGCTCATCGAACCATAGTGAAACTCACTACGCCAGTGTAATAATGGTCCATTAATTAATATTTATGCCCTGCCCACGTGGCCATGACGCTTCCTTTGCGTATATATTAATTCTAACGTGGTTGCATCCGCATTATTCACGCTCCGCGTCTTATTAAAAACGCGATCGCGGCTCTTTTCACATGGCGAAAGAGAGAAACAGAGAGAGAGAGAGAGAGAGAGACAGTTTCATTTTTTTTGTATACTTATATTTTCTTGTCGTTCTAGATTTAATAACCTTCGTTTTGTCGATGCGTATCTCCGCCGAAATGACTTCATCCCACGATCCTTCATTCATTCCCACTTTTCTTATTAGCTTTCAATCGATAATAATTATTAGTCTACTTCAATGAAAGCTTCGAAATTTTAGGGAAAACGATGGAGTTTCATGTGTATGATAAGAGTATGTATTATATTATCGAAATTACAAAATATTTTTCAGAAAAAAGAATAAGTTCACGTTTTATGTGATTTCTAGACTAAACTTTGAAATCCGAGTGACATTCTACGAGTATGATATCCTAATAGAGAAGACTTAAAATTTTTCTTGCAGAATTCAAATTAATTTATTTGTCAAGATTATAATTACGAAGACTCCTGGTATTATAGATGATCGAGATAATGAGGGCGTTCTAAGTATTGCATAATAACGAACCAGGAGTACGTTGCTATGCAGCAATTATGCGCTCTTAGCAGGGTGTGGGTGTGTGTGTGTATATATTCTGCGATATAAAAAAGCGTACATGCACGTGTTCGTATTGGTCATCGCTCCGTGACGCTCGCATTAATGCGCCCGATTCCTCTTTTTACATGCTCTTCCCTGCTTAACATAACGAATATATAAGCTCTATCCGAAATAATGTATTATAAGTTTTGTAAATTTGAAAACAAAACAAATGAATGAACATTGTTTAAGTAAAAATTACTTTTTCTTACGTTTTAGGTAATTATATAATAAGATTTAATAATAAAACATAAGAGAAAATTTATTCTAAATTTATTAATGAATAATCTTTATGAAAGGGGTATAAAAGGTAAGATAAACAAAATGATAAGCTATATGCGGTTTTTAGAGTACATAGAAGATGCATTATTTGATAAATATCCATAACAATAAGATTAATTTCCGCCGCTCGTAGCATAGATCGAGAAAGATAACAGAATCGTAAAATATCGTTCATTCTGCGCATCTCCTTCTATGCATTGCGAATAAATCTGCTAACAGACATGCACTTTCCGTTTCAACTAGTCTAGTCTCGATGTAAATGCACGCTTTATTATACCACGTCAGATACACGAAGGTGCGGTGTACACCAGCTAGAAAATGAAAGGGATTCCGCCGCGAACGATAGCGAATCAGTCGAGAGAGCATAACTCCAGAACAGAGGAATTACACGCAGGTGGAGAAATAGCTGCAGCGAGGAAAAACGTGTCAGTGAATTGAACCAGTGGTAATTAACAAAGTTATTAGAATCAGTATACAGTGATTGTTGCGCTACCTTTCTAACATCGACGTTTATATTATCTGTTTTATAGCAGTTTTATTTGAAAGTAGTTTGTGATATTAAGAGATTATGTTGTATATAGGTTTAACAAATAAAATAATATGAATTATATGCTTAATAATGTTACATTTAATTTATTTCTGTGCAATTATCTTCGATATATAAAATTTTTCTTTTATCTTCTGTGACGTTTGTTAGCTTCTTTTCTTTCTCATAAAATACGGAATAATTAAAAATATGTCGTTCATTTGCTATAAAAAATTATCACCTTTTTTAGTTACAAAAAAACAGAAATATAGAAAAAAAGGAAAGAACCCACTTTTACTTCCTCCAATTAATTACTATTTACATCAAAACAACACTTAAAATTTAATATTATATATAACATTTTGATGACTCAAAATATTAAAATTGACTTTTTGGAAAATTTTCTTTAAATTACACAGCGTTTTTGTAGTAAATAAGGGATATATTATGATTATGCTACGATTACCGATACTCAACAATATTTATTCTAAAAGTGTTAGATATTGTGTAATAATTTGTTCGTTAACTAAAGTTAAATGATACAATGATTAATTACACGAATGTGTCCCGCTGATCGTTCTGCTCGTATGGATTTATTTATATGGATTGGATTTATGTCATGTTTTTATCGTCATAACTCATCGACATGTTTACGAACACCGCATATGATACCGCGTGCTGGGCTCATTATTCCCAATCGTTAATCATTCGCCCGTTTTTTTATTTCTCGTCTTTCGGTAAATCTGCAAAATATATTGTGCATGCTGCACCACACATGTCGCAGCCGCAATAAAGAATCGCGCTTAAGAAGCTTAACAGTTCTTTGATCTCACGCGGCGTCAATTGAAAACTTGTTTTCCCCTTATTCTCATCATTGTGCCTGAACATTGTTAAGCACCGTCAAATGTTGATTGGAATTTTTCCAAACGCCCCTAACCACGACTTAACACCCCATATGGCGAGCACGTTAAGCGAGCAACGTGCAACTTGGCACTTCGTGAGTAAGCTACGTTTTAACAGCTCCGACACGTGAAATCTCGTTGATTTATCAAAGCTCTTCCTGCGCCACCGACGGATACACGTTCACGCTCAGGTAGACTCACGGAACAGAACGAAGTCGACCGTCGTGATTAATTAATCGCCGCTAGTTAATCAATCTTAGCCGGTACTTCGGTAGCTGACGACGATGGCATGAGAAAAAATTCGCGCGAAAGTTACAACCGAACTTAGAACTTACAAAACGCTTGATTCTTTGTATGTAAATCTTTGTGAAAATTAATTCATGATAAATGGTCATTTCATATATATTATACATGTATAGATATATATTTAATATTTGCTGAATATTCAGGTTTCTTTATAAAATTATTGCTAATATCAAGAGACACGGTAGTGTCTTGCGTCAAGTGAACGCGAAGCGAGATCGTATCGCATATTTACGCAAGTTGGTGAGTTCCGAGCACCCGAGATTAACAGATCTTACAATAAACGACTGAATCATAATTAATTTAAGAATTATTATATCTTCGACATTATTATATTAAAATTTTCATCATAAAATTTTCTCAAAAATATGTTTTAAAAAGAATATAATAATAATAACATGTATGTATATATATAATATAAATAATATGTAGGGGGGGAGAGTAGTCCAAATCGGACCTATTTACAGTTTTTGTTCTCTATAAGCCGTAAATAAAGTCCGATCATAAAACCAATGATACCGTTCGAAAGATCATTTAATTTCCTTCATTTTTGCTTTAAACCATTTTTTCACGTGTCTTTTACCTGTGTCAAACTATAATGGAAAATGAAAAAATGCATTTTTTGGTGATTTAGAACCAAATCGGACCTTTCCTATTTTCATGAACTTTTAAATAGAATTTTTAAATATTTTAATTAATACATTTGTGTTGATTTAATTGATAAGATATTGATTTTGAATGTTTAATTCCTATTAGCCTTTTCTTAATTATTATATTTTGAATATTAAGAGTCCTGTATTGTTTATTATTGTTATAAGTTATTAACTGAAAAGTAATTCGTTACAGTTACAGTTACTAAAAAAGTAACTTTAAATTTACTTTTAAGTTACTTTTGAGTTACCATTTTTCATCGAAATTTTTACTAGTAGCAAATCGATACCATTAAGGCTGCATTCAGAAACATTACTCGATTGCTTTCATGTATCGTTTTACCCTTGTTTTTCACTTAATATTAAACAAGGATGATAATCAGAGTAATGCAGCCTAGGACAATTTAAAAAAAAGACTGATTTACATTTACATGTTATACAATTTTATTCAAAGAGGTCTTTCGTTGAAAACGAGAACTTTTCACAGAAGCTTTTAATGTCAAAATCACAATTGTACCAAATACCTCTACCTTATTTTCGGTCCTTCATTTTGGTCAGTTTGGTCCGAAAGGCGTTAATGATCATAGATCTTTGATCATCAGGTGGAGCCATTTTTGGCTCATTAAACGTGAAAAAACCGCGTTTGGGCGCACGTGGGAATGAACTCGGGTCTATACAGATCGCGAGTCAATCGTACCGAGCGGTGAGCCACTCGACGCCACTAAAGGCTATATAACTTTCTTGAAATTAAAGCGATGAATTGTACTAAAAGACGCTGAAACACTTTTACAGTTACTGTGACAGTGACGTTTCAGTTTGAATCGTAAAAAATTATACGTTGTGCTTTTATATGGGTCACGAATACGAAGTTGTCATGAAGTTGGCACGATTTTATTTGTAGCGCTAAAATTAAAATAGCGATATTTTAATTAGAAACGAGATTGCAATGACGAAACGTGAAATTGTGATTATGAAAAATTGTCATACGATTTTCGAATTTTTGATTAAGACGAAATGGAATCGTGTGAAGGATTCGATTGTCATAAACATTTGTCAACAGATTTTGTAAATCGATGGAATATAGCAATGAGTTGCGTTAGCCTGAGTCTATCTGTGTTCGTTTCTACCGTGTGCACACACACACACACACACACACACACACACACATGCGGAGATAACAGTTTTCTCTCAGTGACGGAAATTGAAGGAGAAGTTATTATAATCGATTCCACTAAGGGGTTAAGCATTTAATGATGTTATCGCCTGTGTATCTTAAAAGTATACTGTACTCGCACTTATGGTGCTATAGGCATTATTGCTTCTTTAATATCAAATAGATTCTTACTGAAAAAGTAACGTCTTAGAGTTACATGGCGGCATAATGTAATTAATGGAAGTAAATTTCACGAATTGTGTTGTTCCAAAATATTTCAATAATTTTGAAAATCGAATGATTAAAAAATTATGTGGTATTACAAATAATAACCATACATCTTGTAACATATGTAAATAAGATTTTACATAATTGAATCATATATTTACAAGAAGAGGTACTTATCAACGTATATATTTTCTGATTATTTCTCTAAATTACACAATTTTATTATTTTATGTTGTAACATGACTCTTTTTTGTATGGTTATGAAAGTCAATATTGCTGCATGAAAAGTTATACGCTCCTTACAGCGGGTGAGCGTAAAGACAAAACATACTCTATATGTATGGAATCGTATTGAACAAATGAGAGATGGAATGGAAAGATAAATATCATTTAGATTTTAATGAGAAATATTTTAAAAAAGATTAAAGAGGTATTTACTTAGGTTTTTGTTTATAATAATTAATTGTTTGTATAAGATATAGGATATATTTCCTTGCATTCCACATAATTTTATTTTTTAATGTAAAATAATGACAACAGCGTTTGAAGATAATGACTGATATTGTATGTATTTGACACAACTATCTAATTCTGAAAGTATTTTAAGAAAAACTGTATATTTTTTGAATCAAATAAAATAATACAGTTTTTTGATATCACATTATCTTTCACGTTTAATAAAGATTGCTTAAATTTTTGCAGTAAAATTTTTACTTGAACGTGTTTTAATTTTTTAATAAAATAATTGCTTAAACGTTTCCTCAATAGTTTGTCACATTAAATCTTCGGTTTAATCTTTAATATAATGTGCTTGCTTAATAATATATTACACATTAATTTTACACTTGTCATTCCAAATCAGTAATTAATAAGACATTTAGTATTAATTTGGAACAATTGCTTCTTTTGAAAAATTTCCAAAACGTACTAAGGATCTCTTTCACCAACCTCGGTCTAACCGGCTGCTACATAGTTGCCAATTAGGGGAATATAAACTATAGACGTGATTCGCTCTGTCAGATCTTATCCTCTTTCTTTGGTCTAATATGTAAAGAAATATAAGTTATAAAAGCACACTTAAGAACACTTCTTCGGAAGTTCAACTTACTTTTTAAATTCTTCCAATTCATTCAGTACTAAATAAGCAGCGGATTTCTTATTGGTAATAATTTTTATCTTTTCTTCTGCTATTTTCGTCGTATTTTCAAATATTAAGCAACAGAAATAATGTTCACTGAGGAATTAGTTACATATATTGTCATAAAAATCCGCATTAACTTAAAAGAATTGATAATTTTATTTGGTTGTGTATGGTGCTGCTCTTAGACAATAAAAAATTATCTAGATATAAATAAGATAAATCACATAAAAATGTACCTTAGATAAGTTGAAAATGATTAATTTTAAATTAAACAAGATAAATTATAAAATTTAAAAAAGTTTTATCAAGATAATTTTTAAGATAACTTTATTTTTAAGAAACTATTATGAAGAAAAACGATTTAGGATACAAAAAATGCAATTTCGTACTTATATGGTATATACCTTAATTTTTTAAGAATAAGTTGTTTGTACATTTCATCCGCGATAAACGATTTCTACGTGCGAATGAATATATGATATGTTGTCTATAACTAAAAGACGCAATAGTGGCACTGGTGATGACAACAATAAGTAATAAATATACGTAAAAAACAATTTATTTAACGTGTGTATACAAATTAAGAACATCTACTACATCAGATTTATTTTTTAAATATGAAAGTACTTCAGTATATTTTTAAAGGACTGGTATCGCAATAGTTTCAGTTTTTTGTTTATAGAATGAAAAAAATCCACATCACTATCACTATAATAGTGGAAGTTAATTTCTTATAATACTATAGTAAAATCTTAGATAGTTTGAAAAAGATAACATATTTTTTACCTAGGATAAGAAAAAGATAATCTATATTATTAATAATAATCTAGATAAAGATAAGATAAAGGCTTCTCTTCATCTAGATGATTATCTAGAAAATTTTATCGTAATAACGAAAAAATTGGTTGTGAGTGTGTGTGATTGTATGTTTGAATATTAAAAGTTTTTTCAAATTTGGTATAACATTTTCCTCTAAGAACTCTGATACTGCTTATAATGCGGACATTCTTTATTGAAATACATACATCAACCAGTATTATAATGTTTTTTTTTTTAAAGCGAATCAAGTAGATGTTGTACTAATTTCAATTTCTCTATACTTTGTAATTTATATGATTACCACAATTAGACTGATTGCTTTAAGGACAAAACGAACAATACGGATTTAATGTTTCTAAATAACATCTTTGCGGAGTTTAAACGATTTCGGAGACTGTAGTGCCATGTCGAATCTCGTAAGAATTCCTCAAATGTGTACATACATATAAATGTATGTATAATTACGCGTATAAAAGGTACACACATGAAGACCTTGGATTAGTCTTTCCCAACATTTGGACATGATTATTTATCAGCAAACCATTTGAAATTCAACCGTATTCTTAGTTCTTGATCTATACGTATAAACTGTAATAAGTGCATAAAAGTAATTATATCATCAAAGCATCTAATAATTATCCAACGTCAAAGGTGTCATTCTAATTTTAATTACAATTATTTTATAATAAATGTATAACTTATTTTACAACTAGCTTTGACACAGCTTTCTGTTACTTCCTTATAACTTTTAGTGAAAATTGACAGTTTATTAAAATTTGACTATATTATTAAATTATTATTCTCCTATATGATTTTAGGTGGAAAAGTACGAAAGTAAAAGTGTCTACATACATTCAGAACGTGTAAACTACGATAGTAATGTACGCAACGTACAGTAAAGTGAATTGAAATATATTCCTGGTGAGTCTGAGAGTTGAACCTGAAAAGATGAACCAACATGAAGTAACGAATAATGTCATAAAAGAATGCGAATACCAACAGCGCGGTAAGACTTATATAGCAAAGGGGGAGAACTACTTACGTGGTATATAATATTCACACTCTAACATATCTAATATCTTATATATAATCGCACCAATAACCGCTGAATAGCTCTCATTAGCCTGATTATTCTTGTTACTTATATAGTTCCTAATAAACATTCGTAGTATTATTAATATTATTGTGCATTACAAATTGCTAAATAAAATTAAAGCATTACATGATCCACCATACAAAAATAGAAAAAATTCGATGTAGAATAACTTTGTTAATGATTATTGTCTCTAAACATCACTGAAAATTGACTCCAACTTCACTTTCGTCGCACTGTTTTATATTATACATTAATATTAATTCTGCATATTTTCACATTGCGATACACATAAATGTATGTATGGAATTTTCAGATAGAGTTGCGTTTCAAGACCGACGATTGTTCGGTGCGCAATTGGGGGGGGGGGGGGGGGGGGAAGGGGGTTTACACAACACATATTACTTTAAAAATAAATATTGCGAAGAATATTACTACGTCGACCCGCCATCAGAGGTCTATATAGATATTCGCAAAACTTCTCGCAAGTGCTTGGATACGCGTATATCTGTATATATAGAATCTCGATTTAATAACTTAAACAGGCGTCTAAAGTAGGCTTCCACTACAATGCCTTATTACTGATGAGTCCAGTAGTGGAAGTTGGGACGAAACGCCATAATTATGTGATATTCTTCGCAATATATATTAGATTTACGTATAAAATTTTAAGTTCTGATGCATCATCATTCACTTATTATAACATAAAATATCAGAAAGACAGTTTTCGAAGTATCGGTATGAAAAGTAAAAGTATGATGATGTAAAATTCTTTTTTAATCATTTCGGTACGATAATTTTTAACGAAATTATTCTATTTCAAAGATTGCTTATTTTTGCAAATAATGCTTTAATTTCGATGAATAGGATATTTTAAAAATTATGAAATCCATATTACCGTTTTTATTCTTGTCACGAACTTTTCTTAATATTCAGATAAGCGCTCGAACACCCTGACAACTTCGAAACAGAATAAGAGAGACATATATAATAAAGTTAGGCCACACATAAGCGAAACGTGTGATAAAGGATTTAAGTTTAAATCGTGTTTCGTTCTGCTTAAAAGAATTCATACCGAAGAGAAACCATTTGAATGCAAACTTTGTGGGAAAAGATTTAGGTGAGAATATAAGTGTAGGACGTAATTACGTAGCACTTGAGTATCAATGATTAAATTAACTAGTAGAAAATAATAAATATTCCAACAATCGTTTTACAGGCAAAAACTACACCTAAATGAGCACTTGATTACAAAGCATAACAATGATGAAAGTTATAAGAAAAATAAGGACCTATATGATGAAGGTGTGACACACAAATGCGAAACGTGTAATAAAGAGTTTAAGAAAAAATCGAGTTTACATGAACATGAAAGAATTCATACCGGTGAAAAACCTTATCAATGCAAAATTTGTGAAGATAAATTTAGGTGAGATGTTAAGTGAAAAACGTAAGTTATGGTAATTACGTGGAATTTTAATATCAATGAATAAATTAACTGGTAAAAAATAATAAATATTGCAACGGTCGTTTTGCAGGCAAAAAGAAAGTCTATATAACCACGTGGAGGCAAATCACTGCAATGATGAACGATACAAATCTGATGAGGACCCATATACTGATGATAAATGGTACAAACGCGGAAGGTGCAGTAAAGAGTTTATGGATAAAGGTGATATGCGTGTTCATGAGAAAATTCATAAAGACGAACAGCCTGATTATTATGAGAGATGTTTAGGTGGGTATTTCATTGAATAACAAGAATAACAAAAATTACTAGATAATTTGTCCTGTTACTTAAATTAAGATGTAAGTAATGTTAAATATTGCTACGGAAATTTTACAGACTTCTCTGAATACTAACAAAGCATAAAATGCGGATTGATTTAATTTATTAGTGGTATTATGAATCTAAAGAGTGTGAAAAGAATTTTGATACTAAATGATATATGGGTTATCATACAGGTTCGGAACATACAGATAAAGGACAACATCATTTTAAGGTATTTGCTTTAAAATTATCATTTCTCTTTCCAAACTTGATCGTTTTTGTTTTTACGTTCCTATTCATGAAATATAAATATGTTAAGTTTCCGTTTGTAATAAAGTCTGTGCTATCAGATGTCGACAGAAACAGTTCTATAAATATAGCGTTAAAAATTTGTTCCTTATCGTTTCGTTCGAAAAATTTTAAAGATAATCAAGTTTTGTGTATTTGAAAGAATTTATGTTAGTCTTAAAAAAATTATTTAATGCATGTTTATATTGCTATTTGTTTTCATTTTTCTGGTACATGTAACCATGATAATAATCTAACGTAAGGACGCTTGCACGGAATGTAAGAGATCCGGGTTCGTCTCCCGGCCGAGATAATATTTTTCGCAATAAGAATGAATTATTTAAATATTTGAATTTATCACTCAACAGTATTAATTCCGATTTAAGTTGCGTAAGAGGCATAAAAAATTGTTAAATTGTTACTACAATTTAAATCGTAATTTTATTACATATAGTTTTGTGGGCTTGCGTTTCAAGCCGAAAAATTGTTCGGCGCGCAGATTAAAATATTACATACATAGCGTATAAATTCACATGGAATTATCCTAGTCAGAAATAATTCCTCGGAAAGACGTCGTTTCGATGTTAAGATCAAAAAGTTGTCGATTAGAAACTTGTGTCGAAATTTTAACATTTTCAAATAATAAAAAATTGCGTATTTAGAGAATGCAATGAGAGTTTAATAAATTTTTTAATATTTTTGACGTACATAATCTTGTATTTTGAAGATTTTCGTTTAAAAATCGAATTGATGTTTTTTTCAATCTTATTTCGACAGTTATGATATTTCTTTGATCAAAAAATTTTATCTATTAAATTTTCAGAATTTCAAAATAGTTTTAATTAATTGTAATTTTCTGAGATTGTTAAGATTTTTTATTTTAAAAAATTTCTAACACAATATACGTACTTTAAACTTCCTAAAATGTGTTATTCCATTTAACTAAAATTATAGTTCAATCTCATTTTATTTTCCTACACCAGCTGAATAAAATTATCTTTATTTGTAGTTTATTTATTATAATCTTATTACGTTACTTTTGTAATTGTGTTGAAGGTTTTAGGGCACAACGTCATCTATAGAATTCGATTTTGAGAGTATTCTTGCATTCGTTATTTTTTGATAGCCATGCTGAAACAGAGAACTTTTATGTACTTTCACTCTAATAGAACACCCTTTTATGTGTGTGTATATACCAATAACGCAGATTAATTAACTTTAATCTCGGTTTAATTTGCACTTCATCTTTTTCTAATTCTTAAAACTGTAAGAAGAGTAAGTTGAATTAAGATTAACATTAATTTACATTAGTGGATATAGGCATCAAAGTAGATATATACTAACAGAACTAAAGTATATACTAACAGAATTGTTGTGCATGCACTAACTAATATTAACTGTCTTTTACTCTAAATAAGAAAGAAATTAAGAAAGATACCTTCGACCTTAATCTTAATTTGAATCGATATCGAAACGATCTCTATTCTTAAATCAATGAAAATTAAATGTTGTTCTGTCATACAAGTTTTTAATATCGTTTTAAAAGATCAATTCAAGATTTTATTTATAACTTAAAAATTAATCAAAATTGGAATGAAAAATCTGTCGAAATCAATGGAAATTTCGAAAATTTTCGATTTTTATTTATTTTCGATGTCATTTTGAGAAACTGTTTCTGACTGAGATAATAGCACCTATGATCTAGTTCGATTGTTAAAGGCAATTTCTTATTGGTTTTTCTAACATGAACGGTCTTGTAAGATTTAAAATTTAAATGATAATAATAATACTATGATCTATAATTGTACAATAAAAAATATACAACAACGCGAATAATAAGTAGGGCGTTTGGAATTTAAATGTCAAAATGTTTGGAATTTAAATATCTGGAGTATGTAGGGGACCGATAAATCAAGAGAAAAAGTTCTATAAATATATATAATACTCGTTTTTGCTGCGTTTTGGAGAAAATCATAAAAAAGCAAGAATGTATTTTGCATTTTGTTCATGAACTTGAAGGAGTATTGTCTTGGGTAT
Source organism: Cyphomyrmex costatus (assembly GCF_001594065.2). Taxonomy (NCBI): domain Eukaryota; kingdom Metazoa; phylum Arthropoda; class Insecta; order Hymenoptera; family Formicidae; genus Cyphomyrmex; species Cyphomyrmex costatus. Next base: position 98,165 of record NW_017279524.1, read on the forward strand.
TCTCTCCGACCATCATATCTGATGTCTAGGATTTCTATGGGTGAAGGTTTCTAATGCAGAAAGTTTATTCATTGTCAATCAACTTACGACAACAATTGAAAAATTGAATCGAAACTGCAATGCATCAAATATCACAAAGTCAGTATCTGGCGGCGAGATGGGCTGTCCGTACTGACGCTATGCTTGCATTTCTGCAACAGCCCAACATTTTAAACAATGTCTACAATAAGCAAATGTAGGTATAAATCGTGCATAAATATGTTATAAAACAGTACAATGACAACTGACTATATAGTTTTGCCTCTTTTGCGACTTTATGCAAAACGAAGCAGGAATGTGCATATACTTACAGAACTTTTCGTAGTTTATCGATCCTTTACTCGCTACCGAAGTTTTAACATTTAAATTCCATGCACTCTATAGAAATAATTATTTATTTTTTAGGGTGACACATTTTATCCATAATACCATAGTAACTGACCGCGATTGACAATGGAATGTATAACCTCAAATACTACAATATTATGTTTACTCTAAATAAGTGTAATGAACAAACAACGACGAAAGAAGTTAAGAATGTGGATGTAATACTTTTACGAGATATAGTTAAATAGATAGATTTCCAGTGGTTATAATTATTAAACGAGGTTACTCTAATGCATATAGTGTTATATAAATAGTATCCTAATAATAAGCGCATATTATTTCATACTAACATAAATAATCGTTACCCCTTAGTCGAAATCATATCGATGTTGATTGATCTTTCATACCGCTTTTTTTATATAGAAGAAACTATCAAATAATTTTTAAAGCAAAACGGCATTTTACGAACGCCTTATCGAAGAAATCAATATTTTTTTGAAGATTAGTATTGTAAAAGAAAATCTGTAAATTATCATGTCAACTTAGTCACAAAAATCGACCAGTTTCAAACCGAGTAATGAAATCATGATATATTAGACATACTTTAGAAACTTAATTGTACTATACTAGGAAAAATTCACTAAAATTTTATGATATTAAATAATATTTATTCTTGCACTATTAATGGATAATTACATGTCTAATCGCTATAGTACTACATCATTATTCAAAATCTATTTGATTTTATTGTAATATTATACGGACGTTAAAAGCTATTTTAGCAACACTGATTACTAAAGCATTTTTTTTACTGCATTGTGGATACTTGCAGTAATATAAAATGTTACGTTAATATGTTCTAATAATACTTTGACGATATTAAGGAAAAAATATGAAAGATATTGTATAAATGGACATATTACATCCATAGAATAGTATCACAATTTTAAAAAATATAAATTATTACCGGAATTATTTATAATAATTTAGTTTAACCGTTAATTATGTTTATGTGACATTCTACGATCATTCAGCGGCTATAGGAATCGACGTGTAATTAAAGCGTTGATTAAAGCGTTTAGAGTACGAAACATTTCTGCTATAACTGTTAATTTCTTTAAATGACTTTAATGTAATTAATCCTTGCATTTACATCATCGTTTGATTTAATGTTATACAATCTGGCGAATTAAAGACTATACAACTTTCTTCTAATTAAAGCGATGCATTGTTCTAAAGGATGCTGAAACACTTTTACAATTACTGTGACAGAGACGCTTCAGTGTTAAGACGTGAAAAATTAGACGTTGTGATTTTATATGTATCACGAATCCAAAGTTTATGAAGATGTTACGATTTCATTTGTAGCTCCAAAATTAATAGCAAAATTTTAGAAACAAGATTGCAATGATGAAACGTGAAACTGTGATTATGAAAAATTGTCATACGATTTTCGAATTTTAGATTAAGACAAAATAAAATCGTGTGAGGGATACGAATTGTCATAAACATTTGTCAATAGATTTTGTAAATCGATGGAAGATAGCAATGCGTTGCGTTAGCCTGAGTCTGTCTGTGTTAGTTTCTACCGTGTGCATGCGGGTACGTAAGATATATGTATATATGCGCAGATAACAGTTTCTTATCAGTGGCGAAAATTGAAGCAGAAGTTTCGTAACCGATTCCACGAAGGGGTTAAGTATTTAATGACGTTATGGCTTGTATATCTTAAAAGTATACTGTACTCGCACTTATGATGTTGTAGGCATTATTGCTTCTTTAATATCAGATAGATTCTTACTGAAAAAGTAACGTCTAAGAGTTACATGGCGGCATAATATAATTAATGTAAGTAAATCTCACGATAAAAAACATCTTTGCGAAGTTTAAACGATTTCGGAGACTATAATGCAAAATGTTACGTCGATTATAGTAAGAATTCCTCAAATATGTATATGTACATACATATACATGTATATGTATAAGTATGCGTATAAAAGGTACACACACGAAGACCTTGGATTAGTCGTTCCTAAAATTTTGACATGCTTATTCGTCAGTAAACCATTTGAAATTCAACCGTATTCTTAGTTCTTGATCTATACGTATAAACTGTAGCAAGTGCATAAAAGTAATTATATCATCAGAGCGTCTAACAATTATGCAACGTCAGAGGTGACATTCTAATGTTAAACTTCTCTTATTTTATAACAAATTCTAACTTTGACTGTTACTTCCTTATAACTTATAGAAATAACTGTCAGTTTATTAAAATTTGACTATATTATTAAATTATTACTCTCTTTTATGATTTTAGGTAGAAAAGAACGAAAGCAAAAGTGTCTGAAATATATTCAGAACGTATAAACTACGACAGTAATATATGGAACGTTATAATAAAGTGAATTGATATATATCCCTGATGAGAGAGTCTGAGAATTGAACCTGAAAAGATGAACCAACATGAAGTAACGAATAATGTCATAAAAGAATGCGAACACCAACAGCGCGGTAAGACTTATATAGTTACTAATAGTCATTCATAGTCTTAGGTATACCAATGTGGATTACAAATTCCTAAATAAAATTAAAGCATTATATGATCCACCATACAAAAATAGGAAAAATTCGATGTAGAATAACTATGAAAATAATTATTGTCTGTAAACATCACTGAGAATTGACTTCTACTTCTCGTCGCACTGTTTTAAATATTAATATTAATTCTGTATATTTTCACATTGCGATACACATAAAAGAATTAACAATTTATTCGTGCTAACACACATAAACATATCCAAAGGAACTTGTCATCATATACATCATTAATTTCAACTTTAATTAAATAACCGTTCTACACGTTTTTAAAAGTTTCAAGCGACACTCTCCTTTTTCTTATTCTTATTTTATTTATTATATTGACATTGTACTTAATTCTACTGTTACCGAATATTTATAGTTATTTAACATTCATAATAATGATCCGATAGGAATCGAAACATTTGTTTATTTGGTTCGTTTGCTTGCAATTAATATGTTACAATGCTTAATTATTAATGCCTAATTATCTAATAACCTTAGGCTCGTTTCTTTATCCTCCTTTGTTATTTGTAAATAATCATCGTGTAGTTATTCTTACGAAAGCTCTTTAAAGCTTCATATCTGTATTTTTCAGACCGAGATACCTCAAAAACAATATAACTGATATATATATTATAAAATTATATAAATATAAAAAAGAAGTTACAAATTTTAAAACTTTTAACGAAACTTACGAAGTTCCAAATTGCGATATAAAATTTGTGCACTGATGCAGTTTATAGCATCCGAAAAGGTAAATCTTGGCTTGTAAATTGCATTCCTTTGAATTCTGAAATATTTTCTTTCTCCAAGTTATTCGACATTGACGTAAAAAAAGTTGAACTTTCTTGCTTCAACGTTGAATAAAACGGGGAAAAAATCGTACAGAAATTAAAGAAAAAGCAAATAATGTATAAAAGATGAATCTATCTTTAGGAAACTATGAAACTTATTTGTGTGACTAATTTTTATTTTGCATCATGCAACATCAAAAATTATGTATAAAATTTTAAGTTACGATGTATCATCATTTACGATATTATGTCTTCATGAAATATATCAGCGAGACAGTTTTTGAAGTAACGGTATGAAAAGTAAAGTATCGCATGGTGTACAATTCTCCTTAATCATTTCGGTACGATAATTTATGACGAAACTATTCTATTTCGAAGATTGCTTATATTTGCAAATAATGCTTTAATTTCGATAAATAGCATGTTTTAAAAATTATGAATTCCGTATTTAGGTTTTTATTCTTGACAAGAACTTTTTTTAATATTCAGTTACGCGCTCGAACATCCCGACAACTTCGAATCAGAATAATAGAGATATACATAATGAAGTTAGGCCACACATATTCGAAACATGTGGTAAAGAGTATAAAAATGAAACGCAATTGCGTATTCATGAAAGAATTCATAACGATAAAAAATCTTTTGAATGCGACATTTGTGGGAATATATATAAGTGTGTATTTAATTGAGTAACAAAAGTTAATTGTCTGGTTCTTCAATTTTAAAGTTTAAATTAACAGGTAAAGAATAATAAATATTGCAACGGTCATTTTGCAGGCATAAAGTAAGTTTAAATCGCCACGTGAAGGCAAGTCGTTGCAGCAATGAATTATACAAATCTAATAAGAACATACATACTGATGGTAAATGGTACAAATGCGGAACGTGTGATAAAGAGTTTACGAATAAAGATGATATGCATGTTCATGAGAGAACTCTTAAAGACGAACAACCATATCTATGTGAATTTTGCGGAGAAATGTTTAGGTGGGTTTTTAAGTGAACAACACACACACACATGACTCAAAAGTTAAAATACTTTGGTTATTAAATATCAATGATTAAATTAACTAGTAAAAGATAATAAATATTACAACGGTTGTTTTGCAGGCAAAAAGAACACATATGTGAACACATGATTGCAAATTATAGCAATGATGAATGTTTCAAGGGTAATAAGGATCAAAATGATGTAGGTGTGTCACACGAAATTTGTGGGATAAGATTTAAGTGCGTAGTTAATTGATTAACAAAAGTTAGAGTAATTGTTTGGTTTTTTTAAAAAATGAATGCTCAAATAAATCGGTAAAAATTATTAAATATTGCAACGGTCACTTTGCAGCAAAAAAGAAAATCTAAATAGCCACGTGGAGGCAAATCACTGCAACGATAAACTATACACATCTAATGGGAACATATATACTGATGGTAAATGGTACAAATTCGGAACGTGTGATAAAGAGTTTACGAATAAAAATGATATGCATGTTCATGAGAGAACTCATAAAGACGAGCGACCTGATTATTATGAGAGATGTTTAGGTGGGTACTTCACTGACTTTCAGTAATAAAAAAAATTATTTGATAATTTGTACTGTACACTTAAATTATGTTGTAACAAATGATAAATATTGCTGCGGTTAATTTATAGACTTCTCTGAATACTAACAAAGTACAAAATGCGGATTCATTTATTTTGTACGTTATTATCGAAGGTATTACGAATCTAAAGAAAGTGAAATGAATTCCCATACTAAATGGTAACTTGCTTATTATATAGATTCGGAGCACAGAGATGACATTTTTGCGAGGTATGTGCTTTAAACTTATCATTTTTCAATTCTTTCTCACTTGAGAAAGACTTTGTGTTTACGATGCTATAAATAAAATATAAATACGTTAATATTCCACTTGTACTAAATTCTATGCTACCAGATCTCGACAGAAACGGTTCTGTAAATATGGCGTTAGAAATCCGTATGTCATTGTTCCGTTCGAAGAACTTTAAAAAGAATCAAGATTTATGTATAACACAAAGAAATTAGGTCATTCATGAAGAAATTATTTAATCCATTTTCATATTCTTATTTTTTTTTAATTTTTTTGGTACATTTAATAATGGTAATAATACTATGATGTATAATTATAACATACACATAACAAAGCTTTTAATAGATATTTTGTTTTCGAGATTGAAATGTCAAAATGATTGGAGTGTGTAAGTCATCGGACAATTCTCTCTCTCTCTCTCTCTCTCTCTCTCTCTCTCTCTCTCTCTCTCTTTCTCTCTCTCTCTCAATAGAAAAATTTCTATTAAAATATACATATATAATCTAAGGAACACTTTCGACAAGCTAAAAATTTGGGCTATATTTACAACACCGTAACTTGGTGAAAAATCATCGCAGACGAAAAATTGAAAAACCATTTTAAGGTTAAAATTTCTACTTTCAAAGTCTATAATTAAAATTTTAATAAGACTAATTTTAATAAGACTATTTTCCTGAGTTATATCAGTATAAATGGATACTCGTCAAATCTAAAAAATATTTTAAAATTTTTCAAAGTTCTATAGCATGATATAAAAACATGAAAATACAATTTGCAACAGTCGAAAGATTGAATCTTTTCCTTTAATTTGCTTTCTTACTAAACGTTGTACGATTTTTCTTCACCGAGTTATTGAATATTAAAGCAAGAGTGATCACTTTTGCTTCAACGATTAATAACTCGATGAAATAAAATCGTACAACGTTCTATAAAAAAGAAACTGGAGGTAATGATTCACTTCTTCGACTGCTGTAAACGGCAAATTTGTGTGATTTTTAACCCACACCATAAACCCTTCCGAAATATGTACAAAATTATATGGTAATTCTTAAATTTAACATATATCCATTTATGTCCGTATAGCTCTGTCAAAGATCAGTCAGATTAATACCGATTTTGAAAGTAGAGAATTCAACCTTTAAAATGCTATTTTAAGAATCGCATTATGACAATTTTTGACGAATTTACTGTGTCTTAAATGAAGTTAAAGGATCGTTATGTGATGTCATTCTTTAATCGGGATTTTTGTAGAGCTCTTGTCATTTTCTGAAAAATAACGATTACCGTCGATTTCAACGTAATTACTCGCGGTGTATCGAAAGGAACAATAACGATTATAAATGTATGAGTATGCGTTTTAGTATTTTTGAGGATATTACATTCCCAATACTCGTCTTTCCGCTCATGGACGACAAACATGTAATACCTATATGCGAGTATGATCATGAGTATTTTTAAGTGAATCAACCGTTTCAATACTCTTTCTTTCGCTATTAGTATTTGTGAGTGCTAAATGTGTATTTTAAACTAAGTAACTAGAAATACGTTTTTTTGTCTCAAATGTACACAGCACGTATTTACCACTCAAAAATACTCATAATGTACACGTTTCTACCACTCGTGTCCTGCATGAGTCCAATCCGTTCTAATCGCTCATTTTTACAGAAAAGTTCCTGTCTGCAATCCAAAAACAGATTGGTACGCACTGAGTGAAATGCACGTTTTCAGAACTCAAACTAACCGTTCGTGCTGGTTATAAAAACAGTGAAAAATTTTTATAATGGTTTTTTTATATCAAGGACAATTTCTACTAATTTTCAAAGAAAAACTACATTTTATCATCGCTTTTTGTAGAAGAAATTAATTTTTTTTTGAAGATTCAGTAAAAAGAACTCTGAATATCACGTCAACATGTCCTAAAAATTAACAGATTTCAAATCTAATTATGAAATCAGGACATATTAGACATATTTTAGAAATTCAATTGTGTCCTATTAGAAAAAACTCAATAAAATTTTATAATAATCAATAATAAATAAACTTGCAATATTAATGGATTATATGTCTAATCTCTATAATATTACGTCATTATTCAAGATTTTATAAAAGCTTTTTTTAGCAACATTGTTTCTAAAACATTTTTTTTACTGTATTGTAGATACAAATTGCAGTAATATAAAATGTTACGTTAATATGTTCTAATAATACTTCGGCGATATTAAGGAAAAAATGTGATAGATATTATATAAATGCATCACATTCATAGAATAGTATCACAATTTTAAAAAATATAAATTTATTACTAAAATTATTTATAATAATTTAGTTTAATTGTTAATAATATTTATGTGTCATTCTACGATCCTTCAGCGACAATAGGAATCGACGAATGTTGATTAAAGCGTTTAGAAGTACGAAACATTTCTGCTATAACTGTTTATTTCCTTAAATGACTAATGTAATTAATCTTTGCATTTACGTCATGGTTTGATTTAATGATATACATTCTGGCGAATTAAAGTCTATATGACTTTCATGAAATTAAAGCGATAAATTGTACTAAAAGCCGTTGAAACACTTTTACAGTTACTGTGACAGTGACGTTTCAGTTTAACCCGTGAAAAATTAGACGTTGTGCTTTTATATGGGTCACGAATACAAAGTTCATAAAGTTGTCACGATTTTATAGCGCAAAAATTAATAGCGATATTTTAATTAGAAACGATATTGCAATGATGAAACGCGAAACTGTGATTATGAAAAATTGTTACACGATTTTCGATTAATTCTTGATTAAGACGAAATAAAATCGTGTGAAGGATTTGATTGTCATAAACATTTATCAACAGATTTTGTAAATCGATAGAATATAGCAATGAGTTGCGTTAGGATGAGTTTATCTGTGTTCGTTTCTACCGTGTGCATGCGGGCACGGACATGCGCTAATAACAGTTTTCAATCAGTGGCGGAAATTGAAGGAGAAGATATTGTAATCAATTCCAAGAAGGGATTAAGTATTTAATGAAGTTATCGCATGTGTATCTTAAAAGTATACTGTACTCGCACTTATGGTGCTGTAGGCATTATTGTTTCTTTAATATCAGATAGATTCTTACAGAAAAAGTAATATCTCAGAGTTACCCGACGGTATCGTGTAATTAATGTTAGTAAATCTCACGAAACAGGTTGTTCCAAAACATTACAATATTATTGAAAAGCAAATTATTAAAAAATTATGTAGTATTACAAATAATAACCTTACACCTTGTTACTCCATATGTGAATAGGATATTTTACATAACTGAATCATATATTTACAAGAAAAGGTACTTATCAGCGTATGTTTTTTCTGATTACTTTTCTGAATTATACAATTTTATTATGTCATGTTGTAATATGACTCTTTTTTGTATAGTTATGAAAATCAATATTGTTGCATGAAATGTTATACGCTCCTTACAGCGGGTGAGCGTAAAGACGAAACGTACTCTAAATGTATGTAATCGTATTAAATAATTGAGAGATGGAGTAGAAAGATATATATCCTTTATATTGTAATAAGGAAATATTTGAAAAAGATTAAAGAGGTATGCACTTTGGTCTTTGTTTTTAATAATTAATTGTTTGTATAAAATATAGGATATATTTCCTTGCATTCCATATAATTTTATTTTTTAACGTAAAATTATGACAACGGCGTTTGAAGATAATGGCTGATATTGTATGTATTTGACGCAACTATCTAATTCTGAAAGTATTTTAAGAAAAATTGTATATTTTTTGAATCGAATAAAATAATACAATTTTCTGATATCACATTATCTTTCATGTGTAATAAAGACTGCATAAATTTTTACAGTAAAATTTTTACTTGAACGTGTATTAATTTTTTATTAAATAATTGCTTAAACGTTTCCTCAATAGTTTGTCATATTAAATCTTCGGTTTAATATAATTTGCTGCTTAATAATATTTTACACATTAATTTTACACTTGTCATTCCAAATCAGTAATTAATAAAACATTTAGTATTAATTTGGAACAATTGCTTCTTTTGAAAAATTTTTAAGCGGAGAAATAAAACCATGAGAATTAATCTTTAAGTAAATAGATGGTTTAAAGGTGTGACAAGTGGAGTACTCAAAATATCCTAAAAATGTTTAATTGTACAGTTCTATTTTTTACTAATATATTATGTTATAGTTAAATTTATATTAATTATACTTTTATTTTTGGAGGATTGTACGCAATACTAATCAAATTAAGGAATGTAAAAATAATGAACTTTAAGACTTTTAGAATCTAGGCAATAATTTCCATTTTCTTTTTTTTTCGAAACGAGATTTAACAGAAAATTAAACCATGATTATTCCACCTTCTTATTTAAAAATCAGCTCTTTCTATGAAAATTTCTGACTTGAAAAATCGTACCTTTTTTTTTCGGCTTGCATCGCTATAAGTAACACACCTGTTTCCATGCTCATAAAAGTGCGACAGAGGCAGCATCCACGTATCCGTGCAATGTCACTTTTTCCATGATGAGCGATAAATCCGCATTCGAACGTTCGAGCTTCTGACTTCTCATTGTCATATGGTGTATACGCGTCAGGAAAATTCATACGAAATAAGTATGTAACACGTGGTACGAATCATTACAGTGCTAATTTCTTTTTCTATAGTAGACACTTATAGCTCTCGCATGAAAATCGATAATAAGAATAACTTTGCACGAGTTTATGTGCGTCGCAAAAGTAATGTATCATGATTAACAAATGTTTTTATGCATAAATGTACGCGTAAAACTGAATACCGGTTTTGATTGAGTAAAAAAGTGACGCGGCTTCTTGATTCGCACGTTAAAACTAGAGAGTAAATTACGACTCTAATTACAACCTCACTAAATTTCCATAAAGGCTACATAAAGTTACGTTGAAATCGATAACCTAAAGTGCTATGCAAAAACAAGAACACGACAAAATACCACGACTTACTCATTCGTAATTGAGTTGATTAATCTCGCAAAATATCTACAGGGTGACCCATTTTAACCTTTAATGGAGAATATCTCGAAAACTAAATCCAGTAAACAAAAATGTTTCAAATAAAAATGGAACGGTGTCGAGGGGGACACGTTTTAGTCACGTTGTTTTTTTTCTAAGTGGAGGCGCTAAAAAGATCATGAAGTCACCTCCACTTTTTTAAATAAAATAAGGTAATTTTTTTTACATAACGTGATTCCTCTAATTATTTTGCATATAAAAGTATTAAGGTAGAGATACCAAAAAATCAATAGTTTTCGAGATATTTTACACTTTATTTTGATACATATTGACACAAAATGTTAAATAACTCGTAAACTGTTGACTTTTTGATTATCGTACCTTAATACTTTTGTGAATAGAATAATGAGATAAAACAAATGGTGTAAAGAAAACACATAGTTGCTTTAAAAAAAATATGTATACAAAATGGATAATTTTTTAAATACGCAACTATTTGTTTTCTTTACACCATTTGATTTATCTCATTATTCTATTCACAAAAGTATTAAGGTACGATAATCAAAAAGTCAACAGTTTACGAGTTATTTAACATTTTGTGTCAATATGTATCAAAATAAATATCTCGAAAAATATTGGTTTTTTGGTATCTCTATCTTAATACTTTTATATGCAAAATAATTAGAGGAATCACATTATCTAAAAAAAATTACATTATTCCATTTAAAAAAGTGGAGGTGACCTTCAGTGGTGGTGGCGCTATCTTTTTAGCGCCTCCATAGAAAAAAAACAACGTGATTAAAACGTGTCCCCCTCGACACCGTTCCATTTTTATTTGAAACATTTTTGTCTACTGGATTTAGTTTTCGAGATAGTCTCCATTAAAGATTAAAATGGGTTACCCTGTATATCGATGAAAAGACACGATACAAATCATTTCTCATTACTAGTTGTATTAATCAGTGAATGTTACTTGTCTTACTGATAATCGCGATTACGTGTATGATCGGATAATATTTCATTTCGACTTAACGTAATTGCATCTCAAAAAATAAAATTCTGCGTATATTGGAAGAAATGTTAAGAATGACATGAAATATTAAATATTAGAGAAATAAAAATATTAAATATACGATTAGAGATTATGAACGTAACACAGAATGTGTGAATATAAATAAAATGTAAAACATTTATCTAACACAAATATAAGACATAAATGTCTTATATTTGTAAGTTTAATTTTTAAAAAGTCATATCTTTTATTTTTCTAATATTTAATATTTAAATTGTATTTTTCAGACCGGTACTTAAAAACAATATAGCTGATATTACATAAAATTACATAAATATAAAGAACATGTAACACATTTCAAAATTTTTAACGAAACTTGCGAAGTTCCTATAATCGTGAAATAAAATTTGTGCACTGATGCAGTTTATAGCATCCAAAAAGGTAAATTTTGGCTTAAAAATTGCCTTCCTTTCGAATTCTGAACTATTTTCTTTCTCCAAGTTAATCGATATTGATGTAAACTTTCTTGATTCAACGTTGAATAAAACGGTGAAAAAAATTGTACAGAAATAAAAAAAAAAGCAAATAACGTATAAAAGACAAATCAATCTTTCGGAATTTGTGAACTCTATTTGTGCATAATTTTTATTTTGCACCATGCAACATCAAAAATTATGAATAAAATTTTAAGTTTTGATGCATCATCATTCACGATATTGTAACTTCATAAAATATCAGAAAGACAGTTTTCGAAGTACCGGTATGAAAAGTAAAGGTATCACGATGTAAAATTCTTTTTTAATCATTGCGGAATGATAATTTTTGACGAAATTATTATAACAAATACTAGAAATATTTATTGTAATAAGGCTCAACGAATTTAAAACTAATATGAGAATAGGGCTATGAGCCTGAGATTCATTAATTCTATTAATTCTAATATATTGCGAAGAATATCACGTAATGTTGGCGTTTCGTCCCGGCTTCCACTACTGGACTCATCAGTAAGGTATTGTAATGGAAGCCTACCTTAGACGCCTGTTTTAGTTATTAAATAGAGATTCTATATATACAGATATACGCGTATCAAAGCACTTGCGAGAATTTTAGCGAATATCTATAGACCTCTGATGGCGGGTCGACGTAGTAATATTCTTCGCAATATATTATTTAAAGTGATATATGTATATGTATTCCCTTCCCCCCCCCCCCCCACCAACTTAAAATACTAGAAACTTTTTAGGACCGTATAATTGATAAACAATAATGAACTAGAAGAAGAAAGCCATTTTACGGTCAAAGCTGGATCACAGTGCTTATTATAATTGTGTGAATTTTATATACTGCGTATGTAGTTCCCCCATATAAATCGCGAAATTATTATAATCAAAATTATTATATTTCGAAGTTAGCTTATTTTAACAGATGATGATTTAATTCTGATGAGCAGTGTGTTTTAAAAATTATGAGATCTAAATTATATCGTTTTTGTGTGTGTGTTAAATATAATTTCAAACAAGAACTTTTCCTAATAATAAGATTTTGACGTTCCATCAACTTCAAATGAGAGTAGAGACATACCTACTGAAAATAAACCACACGTATGCAGAGAGTGTGGTACAGGATTCAAAAGAAGATGGGATCTCAACCGTCACGAAAAAATTCATAAAGACGAGTAACCTTATGAATGCGAACTGTGTAAAGAAAAATTTAGGTGAGAATTCAAGTGAAGAACATAAGTTGCAGTAATTGCGTGGCACTTCAGTATGATTAAATTAACTGGTAGAAGATAATAAATTTTGCAACGGTCGTTTTATAGGCGAAAATATGATTTAAATAGGCACATGATTGCCAAGCATCTCAATGATGAACGTTACAAGAAAAATAAGGATGTCTATGATAAATCTAAGTGTGAGTTATACGTGCGGCACGTGTAACAAAAAATTTAAAACATGTAGTGAGAAGGCTCGTTAAGTTTTTCAAACTAATGATAAAGAGAGAAAGGGAATACGAGCAAACAAATTCGTTAAAACATTTAATTTTATTCTAATATATTGCGAAGAATATTACGTTATTTTTGGCGTTTCGTCCCGGATTGTACGGCGCGCAATTTAGGGGGGATATGGGAATTGCGTTTCAAGACCGACGAATATTCGGCGCGCAAATTTGGGGGGATTACGTATATTAGTTAATTATTAATAGGACATTGTTCTTACTTTAGGTTATACATATTTTAAGTATATTATTCTACAGTCTCGTCAATGCGATCCAGATAATGATTGATTCTGTTTAATTAAGAAAACATTTTGAAATATAGAAATCATTTTTACTTATAGTCTAATTAAAGTCAAAGATTCTGTTTTAATTTGGTTTATATGTTCAGATATACATAATATTATTGTTACAGAAAATTTTGATTGTTTAATTTATTTTTAACATCTAAAATAATTGATATTTTAAATATTTCATTTAAAATACTTATTAAATATATTATTTAAGAAATAAGATTTATTTTCTTTTTAAATGAAAAGCTTATTCATAGAAATTGTATTTAATATAAAATGTATTTACATTATTATTTTCACGGATGTACATTCAAGAAAGCAAAACTGCATAAAATAGAAAATATTAAAATAAATCATATATATTACAAAAAAATATATTAATCTTATTATTTTTCTTATTAAAAATTACGCAATTTTACTGCTCTTAACATATAGAAAATGAGAAACGCGCGTAATAATTCATTTCTAATAAAATAAATTCCAATAAAAAGACTTTTCCGATTAAAGAATAAACTTTATTTCTTAAATAAATATAATACGTAAATATAAATATTTAGTTTTATTGTTCTTTATTAAATTTGATAAATTTTAATTTTAAACACATAGTATGTTATTAAATCAACATTATAATATTGTAATAAAAAACAATATTCTTTTTCTGAAATATTTAATTTAAAAATCTATCAAATTCCAAAAGTAATCTTCTTATTGACTCTCCAACTTCAAAACCAAGAAATCCTATAAAAAGGGGTGAGTGAGAGTGCCACGTTGTTGTTGATACGCAATCAATTAAAAATGGATCCCTCGAAATCCTTTATTATTCATCAATACAATTAGTACGTTTCGACTCTTTTTTGAGTCCTTCTCAGCTAATACAATCAGTAATTCTTTCTTTTGGATTTTGTAAGTAGTCACAACAAATTGAAAGATTTGTTGTTACATATCTATAGATTTTTAAAAAAATAATAGACTATCTATATTATTCATTATTAATAGATATTCACATTATTAATGCTAAAGTGACTCACCTTGCAAACTACAAAAAAAAACGTCAAAATTGAAAATATGGATCGATTGTATCATATTGGAAATATATTGCCACTATTATTTGAATGCATGATGTAATATTCATATTATTAAGAAGATTAAGAAATATGTTTACATATTTGTTTCAGTGCTTAGATTAACGTCAAAATCATATAAAGGTCTTTGTCATAAAGTAAATAGTAACGTACCGATGTAAGTCAGAGACGAGCATATAAAATATTACAAAGAGTGAAAAGGTGACAATGTCGATGATAAAAATATATAAAAATTACAAAACAATAAAATATGATTATAAAAATTATTTAATAAAATTATGTATAAAGAGGACTCTTGTTAATAAATAAATTTAAAAATTATTTATTATACTAATTGTATTGATGAATAATAAAAGGATTTCGAGGGATCTATTTTTAATTGATTGCGTACTAACAACAATGTGGCACTTTGACTCGCTCCCTTTCGTAGAAATTCTTGGTTTTAAAAATCTATATTTTCTATGACTTTAAGTCTTTCAAATCAAATTTTTTACGTAAGCAATCATTTTTCATTCTCAGAAAAATATTGCAAGATTAAAAAAACTATTAACGTATATATGTATAATGTATATTATACCTCAAAAATTTTCAAATTATAATAAATTAAGCTAAGCCATTACTGAAACTTCATTTGAGTTTCTTAATTACAAATGTGACGAAACGAAAATCAAATTAATTCTCAAGATCCAATTATTAAACCGTATCGTATCTTAGGATTGATTTCAATCAAGTTCTTTAGTATTAATGCGACTATAAATACAAGCCCAAGTAGTCCAAATAATTCGTTCTAGTTAAAGTGTTAGTTGACGATACTCGTTTTTTGTAACGAATGACGCGAGACAATTTCGCCAAGATAATACCGTGATATTGCCGTATGAGCAGTCGAGCGTAAAGTGAGAAAATCGAAACCGTGGAATGCAAGACGCACTTCATTGCGTCGCCAAAGATGGGGATAGTTCGAGTTAGCTTTTCTGCATCGATTTTATTTTCCCACGGGTTCCCACGAGAGACCGTGAAATTTATTCAAAAATATACGTTTCTCTAATACAACGTGTATTAAAGATCGCAAGACCAGTCAGAAATACCGGTAAATTATTCACGCTAGTAAATATTCCATGTTATAGATATGTTTTAATAATAAAATTGCGTTTTGCGATCTCGATTCCATAGTATAAAAGCGTTACTGTTTTAAAAAGGGTTTATTTTCGAAAAGGAATGACGTGGGAAACACGCGAAATATTCTTAATGAGTAAATTTTTACAACACAGTGTCGGTGTCATTACATTGTTGTTGCACAGGTTTTATGTAATAAAAAAAACCGCGCAATGACAATGTAATGACCGACACTGTCGTTAAGAATTAACAAAATAATGGCCTAAATCTTCCTTAATTTCATATCCCACGACGAATTGGTGCAATTTAAACGGGCGGCATCGATTGACAGCGGATGTTTACGGAGAAATAATCATCCGAACGTGATGCCGTCGCATTAAAATTAAAGAAACACGTAGGAAAAGGAAACATACTGCAAAAGAAACGAAGGAAACAAAATTCGTGATCAACGGAATCGTGGCAGCTGGCAATTTTAACAAGGACTCTTGTTACCAGAAATTTGTCAGGTTTATGAGGGAGCGAAAACCGCGTAACCATCAATTTTTAACTGTTTTCGGTTACAGTTACTGCCTTCTCCCAGGGTGATTAACATTTCTGGGCGTGCCTAAATAGTAATTGTTCAAAACGCAAGAGGTTACATTGTATTCTATACTCAAACCCGCGTGTTTAATTGATACGAGGATAATTTGCAGGAACTTTGTACTTTTAGATAAATATAATGTACAGTTACTTCATATTACTTATTTTTTTTTTAATATAAAAAAATCGCTCTTTCGTTGATTAATTTAAATATTTTTTCTCTAAAAAAAAAATGTTATTGATATAATTATTAATAATATTTATAAATAAACTTAATTTAATAGATTAACAATGATAGGAAATTCAATACAAATTGTGAAATACAAATATAAGTATTTAATTATACAAACTATGGATTTGTTAATTTTAAAGTACGATATGTGTGATATAAATCCATCCTCATAGAAACACACAAACCGAATCATTTCCTTTCGATCTCGATAATTAAGTTTTCCACTCCTGAGGCGATATGTACGATGAATCGGACGGGTTTGAAACTCGTCGTCGAAGAAGCTATCAGAAGAATAGACGCAAAACGAACGAGAGGAAAAATAATAAAATCGAAGAAACAGTAAGCTCAAGAAAATTGGTGCACCGGGGCGTGGCGCCAAGACAGCCGTTCTACGTATATTAGCCAAGGAAGCAAACCTGCTTCTTAACTAAGATCGCGTCTTGATCTGGCTCCACAACATATCAGTGCAGTCTCGTTTGTCTTATTCTACGGGAATAAGACGAATGGTAGGTATACCAAGTCTATGCGGCCTTGCAAGGCCGTTTCTATGCACTGCAAGATCGAAGATCGCGTATTGAGAGATCGTTCTCTCGTTCGTTGCCGGTAATAACAACAGAAAAATTTTAAGATTTGCAGTAAATGTATCATCATTATGAATCCCTTACAGATTTCTTTTGATTATTACAATTTTTTTTTCATATTATGGATTTAAGCAATGTGAGTGCTAATTAGCTGAAAATTGGAGAACTAATGAGATACCCGGTGTTCAGTATCGATACCATCGTGATTTTTAACGGTTCTGATGTAATCGCTTAAAATGAGAACCGTTAATTGTTCCTTTCTTTCGCGTTGAAATCATTATTAGAATAGTAAGATAATAAATTTTTTCGATGTATTTTGTTTGCTAATCCAGAGTCACAATAAAAAACATATAGAAAAAAATGCGTATATTATCGTAATAAAATGTACGTAGCGTAACGAGATCGATTAATATGGACTTATAAGCAGAATTAAAGTAAATTAATTCTTTTTCTAATTTGTTAATAGGAATTATTTCCTTCGAATACAACACAAACACAAGTATATATGTATATGTATATAAGTGTGTTCTATCATACAAGTTACGGATAAAATTATGCACTTAAAGAGTTGATGCATAATTTATCGGAGATGAGTATTACAGTTACAGCTATTGACGTTGTCTTATTTACGTTATTACAGCGAAATAGACTTGAAATATAATTAAAATATTGAAACTTATACCAAGGTACTAAAATTATAAATTTTAATTTAAAATAAAATTAAAATACATATATTCCTGAACAATTCTCTAAGATATTTATCTTAAAGATTAAATAGCCAAAGAAGAAATCATTTATTTAAATTCGTCATATTAAATATTATAATAATATTAAAAGATTATCATAAATTGGTTCTTTTTTCCCATTTTTATCTACACGTTTCACAAAATATAAATTAAAGTTATAAAATAAATTTAATTGATTTTTTTTTTATAAAATATCTCTATAATTGTATAAAGGTATATATATATATATATATATATA